>NW_024039515.1:0-300000 GCF_016077235.1 Cyprinodon tularosa | reverse complement strand
ATCATCCATCCATCCATCCATCCATCCATCATCCATCATCCATCCATCCATCCATCCATCCATCATCCATCCATCATCCATCCATCATCCATCCATCCATCATCCATCCATCATCCATCCATCATCCATCCATCATCCATCCATCCATCCATCCATCCATCATCCATCCATCCATCCATCATCCATCAATCCATCCATCCATCATCCATCCATCGGATCCATCCATCCATCCATAGGGTTATTTATTTATTTTTATTGTTTATTTGAAAGGGGACAGTGTACATGAATCTATTAATGAATGAATGAATCCATCTATGAATGAATCCATTAATGAATGAATGAATGAATTAATTAATCCATTAATAAATGAATCCATCTATGAAAGGTTAAATGAATTCATCCCAGTATGAATGAATGAATAATTGAATCCATTAATGAATAAATCCATCTATTAATGAATGAATCCATTAATGAATTAACCCATCTATGAATTAATCTATTAATGAATGAATGAATCCATTAATGAATTAGTCCATTTATAAATGAATGAATCCATTAATGAATTAATCCATCTATGAATTAATCTATTAATGAATGAATGAATCCATTAATGAATTAATCTATTAATGAATGAATGAATCCATTAATGAATTAGTCCATTTATAAATGAATGAATCCATTAATGAATGAATCTATTAATGAATGAATGAATCATTAATGAATTTATTTATTTATTTTTATTGTTTATTGTTTATTTGAAAGGGGACAGTGTACATGAATCTATTAATGAATGAATTAATCCATTAATAAATGAATCCATCTATGAAAGGTTAAATGAATTCATCCCAGTATGAATGAATGAATAATTGAATCCATTAATGAATAAATCCATCTATTAATGAATGAATCCATTAATGAATTAATCCATCTATGAATGAATCTATTAATGAATTAATTCATCTGTTAATGAATGAAAAAAATCCATTAATGAATCCATTAATCCACAAACTAAATAATTGAATCTATTAATGAATCCATCTATGAATAAATGAATGAATGGCTGATGAGGTTTGAAGGTGAACAGTTTCAGGCCATCCCTCCATTCTGAGAGTCTCTGCTGGTCTCTTCAGTAGAATCTGGGTCCACTCTGGGTTCTCCTCTGAGAGGAAAACCTCTAGAAGGTTCAGGTGGAGTTAAACGCAGACGGACTGTATTTCCCTCTGAAGTCTGAAGGCAGGTGGGAGCAGTGGATTTTATTTAGAGGTATAGAAGTGAAGGGGGCTCAGTAGATCTGTATGGTGTCTGTGTGGGTTCAGTTTTAATAACCGTCTGTCGTTTTCATTCATCTGAACTGAGATTGTTTCAATAATTTTGAATTTAAACAAACTTTCCTGGTGAACTTGGATTTCCATTTTGTTTTCCTCAGGTTTCTCCAGAGAAGCAGCAGCGACCCAAAAGTTTACAGCTCGGTGACAGACGGCTCACCCTCTCCCTCTACCACGGCGTTTCATCCCAGCTCAGCCTGTCTAACCAACTCAGCCCTCTCCCCGCCTCCCCGCACTCGGCGAACACGCCGCGCAGCTCCAGTACGTATCTTCTGAGAAGAACCACCATCTTTTTCTTATTTCATTTTTTTCTTGCTCTTAAACTTTATGCTTTCCACACTAAAAAAGAGGGAATCTGGTAGACGTTCCGGTGTGTAAGCATATTCTGGTCTGCAGAGCTAATCAGGTCACACATAGTAACAGATGGATGTGGTCTGAAGAGCTTTTTATCCCCCCCACCCCCACTAGGTTATTCATCACTCCTCAGCGACAACGATGCCAATACTATTGACACCCCAGGGACCCCCCCACCCATGCCTCCAAAGAAACATCCGCACGAGATTGACAACTTTGCTATCTCTACAGAGGTACGTCTGCTCAGTCAGCTCCTCCTTAATGCATATTTAATGACGAGTAAATGTGAAAAAAAAAAATTTTTTTTATTTTAGTCTTAACACAAACCTTCTTCTGCCCCCCCCACAGTTCAGTCCCCCATTACCTGTGAAAATTGAGAGCAAGCCTCCCCCACCTCCTCCGAAGACTCGAAAGTCAATGCTCCCCTCATAAGGAACACCTACGCACCGCCGCAGTTTCACTAATTCTTTATATTTGACTGATGAAAGCGATGTCTCGTTTTAGACGTCATGGAAACACCACTGCAGGGTACAGAGGGCAAAGAAAACTGTATTTTTCTGCTTCTTCCAGGTCACCTTTAGTTCTGTATCCTCCTCTGTTCTTAAATCCTAACAGTTATTGTAGATTTAAGCAGATAGTGAGCACTCAGCAGAACTGGATGCATCTTTTGGGATGTTTCTAATATACAGTCTTAGATTCTATGGCCTTGTTAATATAATGAAAGAATCAATCTTTCATGATGGGTCACTGCAGTCATTCACAAAACAAAAGGAATGAATAAGGGTACGGCGTCATGTTTTTATTTTTATGTTTGTGTACGGAGCGACACTGGATGACTCACATTCCCTCTAGCTGTCTAACAGCATCCTCTATGCAGCCCGAGACAAAAGCTGCCTTAGATGAATGTCAAACTTGATTAAGAGGCTGGGATCACCATGTATAGAATTTAACTTGGTTTAAAATGTTTGCTGATTGTGTTTTTCTTTTCTTTGTATAATTATAGACTTTTTTTTTTTAACCCCGAACTGCCATGGGTTCACAGACACTGGATGGCAAAAATGAATGTGCTGCAGATTTTTGAATTTGTTTTCGTTGTTGCTTGAGTCAAACCCAACGCCGTAACTGTTGCTCCCAGGATCTTTTGTGCTGCTTCGCTGTATGGAGGGAAGTTTGTTCCATTATTGTTGAAATCGAATAGCATGCTTTTTCACTGAAAATTTGAAAAATAATACAATCCAGAAATACAAATTTGAGAAGCTTTTTGATAAGAAAGGGTTTTAAGAGTGACTTTGTAGTTTTCTCAGGTTAAATTTTTTCGACATTTAAATTTTTCATATTTTATTTTTTTTAAACATTTTTTCCAAATTTTTTTTTCTTAATTTCTCTTTTTGAGATTGAGTTTTACTATTTAATTGCATTCTATTCAAGTTACATTATACAGATTTCCTATAAAAAAAATTAGAAAAAAATATATAAAAATGTAACTTTTTTTTTTTTCAATTAAATTTGCTCTTTTCTTTTTACGTTTTCCTTTCATTCTTTAAATTTCCATTTACAAAAGGTGTTTTTTGCAACAATAATGGGACAAAATTCACTCCATAGTTTTGGAGTTCAGAGGGAAGCATTGCTGAAAGAATTTTTTAAACCACTGCTAAACCTGCATTATATCCAGAGCGAAAAACAAACAACCTTTTGTGACTCCATAGAGTCGAAGTGACCCACAGAGCTTCTTGGTGTTAGCTTTTTTTTTTTATTTACAATTTGAAACAAACAATGATCACAGGATAGCCATGTTTTCACCCTAGAATGTTTTCCCAGTAAGGTGCACAAGTGTGAAAGAGATTTTTTTAGTATAAGCAGCAGTAAAATTTATTTGTTTAATCAATTTAACATTAATAATTAATATAAACATAGCACAAAATAAGAAAACAGACCACTAGAGAGAGTTATGGCTGCTGCTCTCCTCACTGCTCTAAAGCATATAAATGTGCAGATACTCCAGCTTATTTTGCTGATGGTTATGTCATCTCCGCAGCACAGGGTAAGATAACTGTCATTATAAACAGATGTGTAGATGTCTGGGTTTGTAAATGTAAGTCAATAATGTAAATAAACGTTCCTAGTCGTCAGCTCATGGATACATCAGATCCACATCCGTAAGATTACAATGAGCAAAAATATGAGGACGAATTACAAGCGTACAAAACGAATCTACGCCTGTTGAATCTTTTACACTCCTTGCCAGATGGTGGCGATCATGCACCCTAAACTTATATACCAGCTGCTTTTTAAACAAGAGTTAAAAAACATTTTACTGCGTGTATCAAAAAAAATTCTGCAAAGATATAACATTGATGGTTTTATGTTCCATTTCTGTAATTCTTATTAATATTTGTTGGTGAACAACCTTCAGCTGCTTTACTGCCACCTACTGGCAAGGAGTGTAACAGCTTCATCAAGGGTTGTAGATCCATATTCGTAAATTTGCGATTTGTTCTTGTAACTTCCAAATTTTTATTCTCACAGATTAAGCATCTGATGATGACGACAACCAATGAAAATACAAATTTAGCATTTTGTTATCTATATTGACTTAAATGTACGAATTAGACACCTACGCTACCCATTTGTTTTTAGTTACAGATATATGCATCTGCTTGAAGCAGCGTTTACCTGCATGCGAGTTCACAAAATGTAAAAGATAGATTTTATAGAGACTAATGGACCATATTTGGATCTGGCATTATTTAGATTGGCTTATAGATTTTATAAAATGAGCTGTTAATGCATACAGACCTGTAAAGATCTACTACTTATGGCTTATATTTACATTTCCAGCGATTAGCATTGTTAGCATCACTAAAACCCAAGTTAGACAATATAGATCCTAACCTTATGCCAAAACTTCCAATTCAATCATGTTTTATGACAGATAGAAAAAAACACAGATGAGAGTGCTGTGTTCTATTTAGCCTTCTTGTTATCTCCCTAAAGTCTCTTTCTCTCCATCGCAGCCTGTATAAACTTAAAACATATTTCAAGATAATTGTTCTTCTTAGACTTATTACATTGCTCCCTCAAACATAATTTTACTCTTAAGTTAGACCCAAAATTGATAACTTTGAGTGTTTTTTTTTTCCCTCAGTAGCTACTACGACATTGTCCTACCAATGGAAGTATTTAATCTGGGGCAATTACTAATCTCAAACAATCTAAATTTTAAATTCCCAACTAGTACATTATTTTTCAGACCCAATTGAGCTGAAAAGGTTTAGTTTCTATTTCTTTGCAAGACATTTTTTTTTATTATCTCTATGCATTTCTACTGAAAGAGACAAACTAGCATGGTTGTGATTGACTCTACTTGATTAGACGTGGTTTAGTTAAATATTCAAGGATAACTAAAGTGAACACCTAATTTCCAAGATTAAACTACCAAAATATGACCGATATATCCCTAGATGGTGGAATACTGGGTGGAAAAATCACAAGTTTCTCAAATTCCAATATGGCTTCTCCAATATGGCTACCTTGCTAAGAGATTGGTGCGCTTCTGACAATTTTACATTTGTTAAATTGCCCTCAAACGTATGAATGTAGTGAGCATGTATATGACCTCCATCAGCAAAAGCACTGGAGAAGGGTTTAAAGGAATAAAATGCAATAAAATATACCTTAGCTATATACCTTGTTGCTAACTGTAGTTAGCCTTATTGCTACGCTAATGCTACTAGACTTCCAAATCTTTTTCTGGATTTCTGATCAGCTGCTTGCTGTCTTTTAATATGTTTTAGTTCAAAACAAACATTAATTTGCTTAAACTTTGCTTAAACATCTCATCTTTATTTTTTTTTAACCGTTGATGCCTCTCACCTAATTTGTTCATATATTTTCTGCAAGTATGCTAATTAATACTAAATTTTCTTCTGAGTAAAGCTAAGGGCAACACAAATACCAGAGTTTGAGAAGCCCGACATAAAAAAAATGGATTAGATCTTGTTAATGAGCACATTTATGAGGTTTTAGGGTCCTCCATCTCTGAGCTGAGCATGTCCGCTTCAGGCTCCTGGTAAATATTTATTGCAGATGCATAAAAAGTGATGAAAGTAAATGAGCAAAAGTTTCTGAATGTTTTTTTTTTTTTTTTTATTTTGCTGGGACTTTACAGAGCTATAAATACAAGCGCGTCTCTGGAGGTCACTTTATAGCTTGAAATCTCAGGTGTCGTTTTTTTGTGTAAAACCTTTCCAGGACACAGAGCTGGCGTGCACAGAGGCGCCATTGTGTTCCAGGCAAAGTCATGTTAAGAGACACTGAACACTTTTTTTTTTTTTTAACTAGCTAAAGAAATGTGTGTTTGGGGTGCTAAATCTGTGAGAGCAAGATGTGTTGCTGGAGATCAAATTAAACTGATAATTATGTTGTTATCGTAGCTGTTTTTCTATTTTTAGACTGATGTTTTTACAAGGGATTATTGTCACTGTATAGAGCAGGTTTGTTTTTAGAAAGCAGAGATGTTTATGAGCAATAATTCAACAGATATATAGTGATATTTTTTTAATGAACAAACTGTTGACTGAACCAAAATAAAGACGATTTTTTAAAAAGGAAAAAAAAGGTTGGCATGCCTGTTTGGTTTAAAGATGTGTGTTTTTTTTTTATTGCTTTAAGTGCGGCTGTGTAATCAGAGAGAGCACAGGTTATTCTCTGCGGTTCTCCTGCACTTAGACGGTGTTTGGATCCTGGTAGTGTAACAAATTACACATCCAGTTTCAACACATCCAACAAGCTGGCATAAAAACAGGTGATTAATGCTTTTCAAATGCCTGGGGTCAGATGAAGGTAAATGATGCTGCTGTAGCTCAGGGTGATTCACACGGGGTCGATATTGATGGGGGGGAGGGAGGTTATAAGATGTTAATGGTGGGTGTGTGTGTGTAGTGGGGGGGTTCGGGTCTGGCTAATCAGTATTTTTAATGGCCTGTACCCTCCTGTCAGATTGTGAGGTAAGGGAGATAACTCTGCTAGGAAATCTCAGGAGCAATGAACACTTGTACTGATGTTCGCTCATGCGAACAGAGCACTGTTGTAGCTGCCAGCTTTAACTAGATCCTCAGGAACTCCTCTGTGGAAGCTCCCTGCATAATGCAACATGCTTACAACTTCATGCTAAATTGATAAAAAAAAAAAATATATTTTTTTTTTTTCGGGGGTAACTTTATCGTTCTTTTTATTCCTTTTTGTGTCTTTCCAGCTTCCTTTCAGTTGACTGGAGGCCAGCGGCCATCTGTGTGTTACTTTGACTCTCTGTAGAGACACGCACATTGGAAGCTGAGCTGAACGTCTGTTAAACTTTAAAAATCTACATCTTAGGACTATTATGGAGGAAAAACAGGGAATGTTTTTGAAGTTTGGTATACCCACTAATGCATTTCTCTGCTTCTGTATTTGGGCCTGCTCCGTTCCACATAACAGAGGAGCAATTTTCATTTCAAAAGTTTGCAAAATGTTGATCAACCGACTCTAAAGGGCTGGTTATCCTCCCGCAGGAGTGTGTTGCAGTGACCTTGTCGCAGCTATGATGCAGATTTTTGATTTATGCCCAATTGTGAAGCGTGGTCTGCGCTAGGTTATTCCACGCCACAACACGAGGGACAATCAGTAGGGCTGTGAATATTTGGGATTCCCACGATTCGATTTAGAATCGATTCTTGGGGCCACAATTCGATTTATTTCCGATTCTTTTAAATCCAAAGGATTCGATTCATTTACGATTCAAAACGATAGGGCTTGGTCATCATGACATAAGCACTTTGCGTCACCGCCATCTTGAATGCCTCTTTTACCGCTGCTCATACTACTGCCTATGACTTACCTTTGTACGGATTACTCCACTCATTGTTTGGAACTTCATATGGATCCAAATTATTAATAATGCTGATTTTTTTCAACATACCGGTCCCTGGCTTCTCTATTAATGTGTCCCGGTAAATTCCAGATCCTTTTCGGGATTTTAACATCTTTTTTTTCTCTCACAACGTTGTGTCGGAGCTGTGCTTTCGGAGCGATGCTACCAGAGCTACGGTATAAGAGCTATGCTATCGGAGCTATGCTATCAGGGCATAGCATTCAACATGGCCGCCGCGTCCCACAATGCAACGCGGAGCCCGAGCCCTATTCTCAGGATCTATTCCAGTCTGCTGGCATGAAAGAAGAGTACATTTATAAAGTAAATGTTTATAAAGTAAATGATGATGTAAAATCCAAACTGTTTCCAAATGGTTGCTTTTAAAGACCGTGGAGGCGGTTTAATTTCTTTTTCTTTGTCCTCCATACTTTAGCGGCAACAAACACAGTAGCTTACACAACACTACACACCACTCTGTAGCCTGCTAGGCTAACGCTTGCATGCCTGTGCATAGCTCACGCTGCTCTTTGGTTTCGCCAAACACTACGGTGCCTGATAAGGCACATCCGCACCCACAAAAGAAAAATCGTTTTTAAAGAAAATGAGAATCGATTCTGAATCTTTAAATGTTAGAAACGCGATTTGAGCTCAAATCGATTTTTTTTTTCTTCACCCCTAACAATCAGGACCTAGCTGTGGGTTCTAGACATGGCCCAAGCGGCAAGGAAGTTGAAAAATATAAGGGCCAGGTTTGTGTGACTACGGAGGGACATGAGGGCGAAAAAGAGCGAAATCCAGGTGGAAAAAGGGTCCCAGCGTTCTATAATGGCTGGTTAATGTTCAGAAACCATGCTGTCTGCATGTGTGCTGTAGTTAATGCAGATATGCTGCCCACTTCCTTCCGCAGACACCTCTCTAAAATTATAGGTGACAGCAGACAGTGCAGAGAGGAGGCTTCTGATTGGTCAAATCTACATCTGCTCCACAGCTAGTTTGTGATTGTCCCTCTTGCTTTGTGGCGTGGAACAACATAGAGCAGACCACGCTTCACAAGTGGGCATAAATCAAAAGTATCTGCATCATACCTGCGACACACTTTTGTGGGAGTATACCCAGCCCTTAAGGCCTCAGTACATGGGTCATGCTCTCTAGACACTGCGCCACCGAAGCACAACTGACAATTTCATTTAATTTGTTTGTTTTTTTTCCAGTGTCCTGTCTGCCAATGTGGCAATAAGAATGATTGCCTTGATGCCAAAAAGAGCCCAACAGATTTTACTTTCACAAGTGGAGCAGTACTAGCCTCATGAGACCATCCTGATCTCGCGAGCTTTCAAGGTTTCACTCGCAGATCAGTCTGGAGACTCTCCCTTAAAGAAAATTTGGAGCCGTTCACCAAACGAACGTCCAATCAGCGTTGGCTTTGAGGCGGGTTGAGGTGTGACGCAACGAGAAGCGCGACAGTTCAGTCTAAAGAACATGGTGGCTTCAGCCGATGAAACTAGCGTTAGCGTGGCTATCGAGCAAGTTTTATCGGAATTACAGAGTATTTCTTCACTGAAAGAAGAGCAAAACACTGCTCTGGAGGCTTTTCTCAGAGGAAAATATGTTTTTACTCTTCTCCCGACTGGCTTCGGCAAGAGTAGCCTGGCTTGTAGTTGTGTTTTCGTCGTCGCTCTGTTAGTACGTCATATGCTTCGTTGATCTGATTGGTTTATTTGGCCCGTCTATCACCAACATAGGCCAATCAGCTAACCAGTATTTTCTCCCCCTCCCAAAATTACTTCAACGGAAGGTTTCCAGATGGATATGCGGAGCAAATCCATCTGGCGGAGTCAGGTTAAAGCAGTATGGCTACTTCCATATTGTTCTGCTGGATTTATGCATATAAATAGCTTTATTATAATTATGCAGGGAGTTTTACAGATTATATGGACACTGCAATGTAAGTAGAACAGGTTAGGAAAAACGGGAAAAAAGGAGAAAAGATGAAAGAATGAGGAGATTAAAGGGCGATAATGATAAAACATTTTCAGTCTGCTTCATCACCTGCAAAGAGATTTAAAAAGAACAGCACAACCAACGGACATGGTTCGAGACATACAATAAAGTAACACCTAGATACTATCGCTGACAATTTAATTTCTAAAGTTTGGAAAATCTTGATCAACCTACTCTAAGGCCTTACTACCTGGTGGGACACAGTTGCCATTAAAATGAAGCTGAAAATGCAAACCAGGCATTCTCATCCAACATTAGGTCCTGACTTCACAGATGCACTTCTAAAAGGATAACCCAATGTCCCTAAAACATGTGGACATCCTCTCTAGATAACTGGGACGGCTGCAGATGGTGGGCTGAAAGAAATGCATGTTATAAACTTTGTGTGTGAAAGCTAATGGTTAATTCTCTATGGTAAGATGGTTCCTTATCTCAACATTTAAAGAGCTCTAGTCTCCTCATGGCTTTTTAAATATACATAGCCTTGTCAAAATATTTAGCCACATTGCACTTTTCAACCTTTTTCCACATTCCAGATTTCAAACATAAAGATATAAAATTTTAATTTGTAGTGAAGAAACGACAAGTGGGACAAAATCATGAGGTGGAATGAAACTTATTGGATATTTTTAACTTTTTTAGCATGCAGTGCAGCAAACTCTCTCCAGAAGTTCAGTGAGGATCTCTGAATGATCCGATGTTGGACTAAAGGTCTGATGATTATAAATAGAATCCACCTGTGTGGAATCAAGTCTCTGTATAAAAGCACCTCCTCTGTGATCGTCTCATAGGTCTGTTTAAAGCGCAGAGAGCATCATAAAGGACAAGGAACACACCAGGCAGGTCCAAGATACTGTTGTGCAGAAGATTTAATTTGGATTTTGATACAAAAAGATTTCCCAAGCTTTAAACACACTAAGGAGCACTGAGCAAGCAACCAGTATTAGACCACTGCAAATTCAATTAAATTTAGTTTATTTATATAGCACCAATTCACAACACGTCATCTCAAGGCACTTTAAAGAGACATCCAGTTAAATTGATTCAATTTTCTATCTAAGTAAAGCCAGATTGCATCGACTCATTGACTCAAATGCAATCCCTCATGCTAAGCATGCTTGTAGTGACAGTGGAGAGGAAAAACTCCCTTTTAACAGGAAGAAACCTCCAGCAGAACCAGGCTCAGTGTGAGCGGCCATCTGCTGAGGCCGACTGGGGTTCAAGGAGACCGAAAAGATCTTGAAATAAGTAAAAAAAAAACATTTAATTAAGTGTATTTATCCTTAATTTGAGCAGGTAAATGAGATACTTTGCCAATGGAATGAGTATTTTTACTCTTAAAATAAGATAATTAGATAATATGCACTTGGAACAAGACAATGCAATTATGTTAAGTGTAAATTGTCTTGTTCCATTGGCAAAATGTATCTTCTATCCAAGAACAAATGCACTTCTTTTGGGGAAAAAATTACTTATCTGGATTGAGATTTTTTTCCAGTGGCAGATACAAAAAGCAGCTGTAAAAGGCGACACCATCCAGGAAACACACTCCAAATGCTCCCATGTCAGAGGATGAAGAGAGCACATCCAGTTAGTCACAGTCAGAGAAACAGGACTACACTGGAAAAACAGGCCGATCTCCAACATTTATAAACAAAGGTGTTGATGGCAGCAGCACAGCTGACATTTCTGTTCGTCTGTTCACCGCACCTGGTGCTAGAATGGCAGAGTCTGAAAAAGGGCTAAAAAAAACCCTCTCAGAACTGGTGCTTTGTGTAAATAACCTACTTTTTTTTTTTAAGATTCAAATGGTTTTTATATTTTCGTATTGCCATATAATGTGACAAGGCCACCTTTTAAACGCAACCTGTGCTGCTGCAACCTCATGTAACAGTAAGGACTTTTATCACATAGAATCTGAATTTCTGTAGGAGACACTGAATGGTTGATGTAAATAAAAAGAAACAGGCAAAAGTTGGAGTCTCTAGATGTGCAGGGCAGGTGAAAACATACCCTAGAAGACCTGCAGCTGTAATTGCAGCACCAAAGGGGCTCTGCACATCATTCCCTCAGGTGCCTGGGTACAGATGCACACAGCACATTTCAGATTTTTTAAATATTTGTAAAATGTCATACGCTGAGGTTTAAAATTAGATCCTCTCCCTGTTACTTTACCAGATATATGTTTGACATGTTTCATCAGATTCTTGTCATAATGAGGGATTCAAACTAGGTTAATAAGTCCTCCATCGACGAAACTTCAAATTTATCTGGTTGAATCCGAGTTTGCGTAAAGCAGCATATTGTTACCTGTGTGCGCCCAGAGTCTGAACAGGAAGATCATCTCTGGGTGATTCTTTCAGGTCAGAGAAATGGTTTCAACTGCAGCCTTTCAGCTCCGTTTCTGCTCTGTTTCTCCTGTGTGTGTGTTTAGTTATAAACTGTAGGCACAGCTTGGCTCTGTGTCTGTCCGAGGGACGCACTGAGCTGTCTCCCTGAAGCAGGATGTTTCCCCCCCCTCTTATAAACAACTCTTATAAACAACACGGCTCCGTGTGTTTCATGGAGAAACACGCTACTGTGATGTTTCAGGGAAAAATAAACAGGAAGCTCATCTAGAGAGAGAGAAGAAGGGAGGATATATTATCAAGTTAAAAAGTTTGAGACGTTTCAAAATGAAGAAGGATTTTGTGTTGTTTTCAAATCAATAAATGTATTACTTTATGCCCAGATAAATAGAATTAATTAATGTATCCTCTTAGTCGGCTCTCAGTATTGAATTTCTACTCCTGCACTGACTGTGAACCTGGTAGATCTGACTGTTTTTGCACATATTTCACTCCCAGAAACGACCTTTGCAGAAAGCCTTCATCATAGCATAAGTTTGAACTTATAATGATCTATTTTTATTCAGTAGAGGATGTTTCTGAGGCTGCCAAAACCATGCAACCATGCTAATGTTCAATTAGATCCATGTTGATGCAGCTTAAGGTATCTATTTATTCTGATGGTGTAGAACAGAGTGAGCTACTGTGAGGATTCATATGTAATTTATAAGTGGGTTTTGTAACATGGATTACATACTTCAAATGCAATACTGTTTTATTAATCCTTAACAGCTTAAAAACCTTGAGCCCCTTCAGCTTGCAGCCAGAAAGAGATTTTATCCAACAAAATCTCTGAAAACTTTAACGATAAGGTTGAAAATGATAATCAGAGCTCTTTCTTGGTGGCGTGTTGGCCAAGTGCAGAGGTCACGGATTAGCCTGATTTAAGACATTTATAAATTACCGCATGTTGCCCGACAACAGTGTCTAATTTCACTTGCTCCGCTTCTCCTGTTAATACGGTAAAGCCCTCAGGAGCGTCCGGCTCCAGGCTGCACGTGATCCAAATTAGCCAATGAGCTGCTGTCAGTCTGAGTTGCTGCTGCTGCTACTTTTAGACACAGCAGGCAAACCTGTGGCAAGCCGAGCGATGGGAAAGAAGGAGAAGACGATGAGAAAAAGAGAGAAGAGAAAGTGTGGACTGCTGGAAGAACTGCGGTGAACTGGTGAAAGAAAAGTGAAATGGTGCTCAAAGATGACCCTGCACATTTAGAGGATGTTTGGCTCAACCTGCTGCTGTGAAGCAGGATTCTCCACCATGAACAGAATCAGAAATAAATCTGGATCCAGGCTCAAAATGAGCACCTTGATATGTGCTTGAGAATGGCTTAGTCTCCATTCAAACCCAGGTTTAAAGCCTTGCAGGGCAGCCTAAAGCCCACTGCCAACATTAAGACAGAAAAAAGAAGGGGGAAAAATGGTCAGTGTCAGGTTCATAAAATGTAAGTTTTTGCTTAAGAAGAACTGAAATACACAATTTATGGATACAATTCCTGCAGGAAGGAGAGATAGTTGAACCCCAGACTCAAACACACTGTCTCCCACTGGATTTCCTCCGCAGAGCGTTTTATTAACAGAACATGACACATGGTTACAAACAGAGTATTGTTCTGACAGAACAATTGATCAGTTCATGAAGACAGAATTCTCCATCAGAATGACAAGGAAGGATGATCTCCTGACTGAATCATGACACAGGAGTGGAGCATCCTCTTGCAAAAATGTTTCATAAGCACACATTAATTTTATAATCATCATTGAATAAACCCAACAGTCAGTTCAGATATTTCATAAAATATGTGAATCAGGAAATTGTCTATATATCAAACTGAACGATTGTTGTTCTCTACATGAAAAAATACAACAAAAAAACTTTAAATTTTAGCATGGAAAACATTTTCAGTTTTTAGAAAAATATTTTTTAATCTAAAAATTCAATGTATAGCATAGATGCATAAAAACATGCTTTTTATTTCAGTGTTAAATTCTTTTTAAATTAACAGATTTTAATTAAAAATGTCTCCGGACCTTTACTGGTTGATGAATTTCTTTATTCTGACCCCACTGCGCTTGTGCGCTTAGATTGGTGCCCAGTAGTCAGTTCGATCCCCACAGCCTGCACTCTGCACTGGAAAAAAATCAAAATCTAGATAAGTATTTTTTTCTTAAAATAGGTGCATTTGTTCTTGGATTGAGGAGGTAAAAGTGACATTTTGCCAATGGAGGAAGACAATTTACGTTTAAAATAAGAAAACACAATTGCAGTATCTCATTTCAAGTGCATTTTATCTAATTATCTTATTTAAAGAGTAAAAATATGAATTCCATTGGCAAACCACCTCATTTATCTACTCAAATTAAGGGTAAATACAATCAATTTAAGAGATTTTTACTTATTTTTAGATCATTTTTCCAGTGTGGGACTCGTAGCAAGACCCTTAACCCCACACTGCTCCCCGGGCGCTGCACAATGGCAGCCCACTGCTCCCCAAGGGGATGGGTTAAATGCAGAGGTGAATTCTTTAATTTGAGATCATCAATAAAGTTAAATTTTTTATTTGGTTTTATGGTAATCTCTAACCTTATAACAGTGGAGTCCTTAATTCTTATTGTGCACATTGGCATAATGCATCAAAAGCACCAAATCAATCAAGTTTTAATTCCATATCTGCTCATGTTCAGTTTAAATCCATTTATTATTTTCTTTCCCTGCTAATTTTGTCCGCATGCTCGACATTCTGGACAGGAGGCCAGTCTGCTGCAGGACGACACAGACTCATGCACACACTCACAAGCAGAGCAACAGATAAACCTAATGTGCATATTTAGAGGCAGGAAACCAGAACACCCAGAGGAAACCGCGCATGCATGGGAGGAACATGCAAAGTTAATGCAGAACTTTTTCACCAGCCAGGATACTGCGCTCCTCTGCAACCCCGAGTCCTAATAAATGATTAGTTGAAGCAGATTTATATACAGAATTATGAATATGTATTAGTGTAATAATTGATGGGATAATACTCGATTCTGTTAGTGGAAGTTCCAATATGTTAATTACCTTTTTTATTGAGCTTTTAACTTTAAAAGTAAGATATCTTTTTGAATCTATGAGGTTTTCATAAGAACTGCACCCAGATAGTTGACTAAAGCAGAACATAAATTTGTGCGATGTTTTCAAATACCTTATGTATAAATAACTTTCGGGCAAATTGGCTATATTTTTAATAATTTTTTATTCATTTATACATTTTTGGGAGCTCTTTTTTGGAAATCCATGAGAGCGTCCCTGAGTTGATCTGAGTCGATCCACAAAGTACATTTCTGTCTTCATTAGCAATTTTTTTTAATACATTCATCATTTAGAAGTATCCTTTTAGGTAAAAAACCTAAAATAGCCAAATAATTTATGCTGTAATTGTCAATCTGTCATGCTCTCTGTAAAATGAATGCGGATAAATATTTCATCTGTGAATAATTTGTCCATAGATATAAGGAAAGAGATTTAATCATCACTTTGCCTTTAAAGACCAGTTTCTTTGCTGACTTTAATTTTTCTAAATATGTAGACATCACTTCCGCTGCTGCTGCTGCTGCCGCCATGTTGGTCACAGTTTTGATCCCTTTGACCTGCTCTCACCTCTGCACTGGAAAAAAATCTAAATCTAGATAACTCATTTTTTCTTAAAATATGTGCATTTCTTCTTGGATTGAGGAGGTACAAGAGACATTTTGCCGATGGAACAAGAAAATTTACATTTAAAATAAAAAAACTTAATTGCATTATCTTATTTCAAGTGCATGTTATGTAATTATCTTATTTTAAGGGTAAAAATGCTCATTACATTGGCAAAATACCTAATTTACCTACTCAGATTAAGTGTAAATACACTTTTTACCTATTTCTAGATCATTTTTCCAGTGTGTCATGTTGACCCCAACTCTAAAGACGGTAGTTATGAGAGCAGAGGCCTTGCTATGACTTTATCCCTCTGCATCAAAAGAAAAAATAGCCTTTTATTTACTGTCCACTGGGCTGCTGGAGGCATCCTAACCTAGAGGATGTAGCAGCACTGACTGCATATTAGTCTTCAGTCTTTGAACCTCACTAGGTGGTGCCAGAGGCTGTGAGCTAGTGTAGCTTTGCAAACACGTCTGCTCCTTTTCTTTCCTTAAGAAACTTTTGTTTGCTCAAGGTAAGGGTTTCTTTTTTTTTTACGTTTAAAGTCACACCTACAAGCTGTCAAAAGCAGCCATGTGCAGCCATAAGGAGGGCCAATAAACAGAGCGTGGAGGAGGAGGAGGAGCTGCTTTTCCTCATCAAGGTTATGTTTTGTCACTCGGATGGTGTTCAGCCTGGAATATTTCCACCTACAAGCAGGCCGCTGAGGTCCCCTGAGGTGACGGGACCTGGCCGAACAAAAAAAAGAAACTGTCCTGGAGAAATGGAAAAAAAAATCAGGTTGTATGTGCTGTCTTGTTTTATTAATACGCTCTGCGCTCTCTTCGCAGTCACATTTATTTTTTAACGTTTTAGATGGGCACAGTCTTACATCATGTCCAGCCAAGCATGCTAGCAGATAGACTTCCCAGCCAGGCCTCTCTATTATTTGTCTCGCTGAAAAATTAATAGCGATCATGCTACCTGATGAGGTTGTGTTTAGCATGTTACGGTGGTTACCTGCTTACCATGTGCACAAGTCAAACAGCTCTACGGTTTCTCCTCTAACAAGCAGGAGAACGGCGACGGTCTCCTACCGACGAGGGGACCTGTCATGCTGCGGGACATCAGTCATTACTGAAGCCAATGAGATGAAAGACCTTCAGCAGAGAGCTCCACCGCCTTTTAGAGAGCTTGACATTTTTCACATTTTGTCACGCTATGACTGCAAACTTTTATGTTTTTTTTATGTGACAGATCAATCACAAAGTAGAACATCTTTGTGATGTGCAATTAAAACAATGTTTGATTCTTAACATTTTTGTCCAAGTAAAAAGTAACATTATTTATTCCCACCTTAAGTCCATATTAAGTGTTTAGAGGGACGTGTCCACCAGCTTTGGACAGTCAGATTGGATTTATAGTGTAAACACATAGTAAATGTTGATTCCTGTCTCAGCTTCTTTATCAGATTCATGTGTGGACAGCAGTGATGGGACTAACGGCGTTGAAAGTAACGGCGTTACTAACGCCGTTACCTTGTTTTAGTAACGAGTAATCTAACTAATTACTTTGACTGTAACTATAACGCAGTTACCATTGCAGACACCCCGTTACTGCGCGTTACTCAGGTCGCACAATGAACCTTTTTTCATGATAGGACTCGTGCGCAGCTGCGTGAAGCTGACACCCCACCCACGTCAAAAAACTCTGCAAATAGACTGAATGGTTAGTGCAGATTTGTGCAGAAAAAAAATATTGTTTGTGCTACTTTTGTTTAAGAGATATTAAAGATAATTTTTTAGGTCATCCAGAGGTGCGCGCCTTGTCATGAGAGAGGGGAGGATGAGAATGGCTGATGTATGGTGAGATTCCGTCTGTCAGTTGGGTAGGATGGTGTTTCTGCTGGTGGGTGTTAACGTACAGCACACACAGAGAGATGGAGAGTGAGGAGGACTCCAGCAGCAAAACAGAGTTTTCCAGATGGAAATACCGGTGTTACATCGAGCTGCGTTTCCCCACTACATACAGTTTCCCCTGCATCTCCGCACTGCGCAGGCGGCACGAGTCAACACGCAAGCGACCGGAAACGCGCATGCTCGCTAAAGGCGCGTAACAGTCGCCCTGTGCTCGCGCCACAGGAGAACTATGGAGAGCGTGAACGATCAAATAAAAGGGAGAGATCTGGATGGATGGATGGATGGATGGATGGATGGATGGATGGATGGATGGATGGATGGATGGATGGATGGATGGATGGATGGATACTCTGCCTTTTCAACCTACTGTATTTTTTATTTTAAACATTATTTGATGGCCTTTGTGGCAGGGATGGAGATCCATATTTTATGTTACCACGCAGAGCATAGATCTAGATAGATAGATGGATAGATAGATGTTGCAGTATCCATAACAACCCAAACACACAGGATTTCAGAATTAGACATCCCCAGTTATTAATTTCATTCACTCACCGGATCTGAATGTCCTGTTATAAAACTTCACATCGCGTTCCCCCATGATGTCATTTACGTTGAGTTGCAATAAATGCTAAACTGTCTGCAGGTTCTTGTCTTCGTCGTCCACTCTATTCAGCTGGCTTTGGAAACACACGGCGAGAAGGTGGGGGCCGGGTGGTGAGGGTTACCGGGGCGAGAAACGCAAAAGTAACGCAATAGTTACTTTTACTAGTAATTAGTTACTTTTATTGTGGAGTAACTCAGTTAGTAACTCAGTTACTTTTTGGGAGAAGTAACTAGTAACTATAACTAATTACTTTTTCAAAGTAACGTGCCCAACACTGGTGGACAGTGACTAAAACCTTATAGCTACTGGCTGACTCAATCTAACCCATTTAGAGTCATCCAGCTAGAAGGTCAGTCTCCACCTGTCAAAGCGTTTACTCCTCTGCAACGGTTTTTTCTTCTGCTGTTTCTATGTATTTTCTATGGAGCTAAATTGGGGTCAAGGAGTTTGTTGAAAAGCATTTTTGTGTCAGACACCACAAATACATACATACATATATGTGTCACTAAAAAAGTTAAAAACAACCCACTGGACTTTTGTTGCCAACTTTGAAGACGTTTCGCTTCCCATCCAGGAAGCTTTTTCAATTCAAAATGTATGAATTACGGTTGAGTTCGAAGCTTTATGGAGGGGATCAAAAAACAAGCCTTGTTTAGACTTAGAAAATTTACAAATTGAACCGGACGAACGGGTCCACTAACCTGACTCCGCCAGATGGATTTGCTCCGCATATCCATCTGGAAACCTTCCGTTGAAGTAATTTTGGGAAGGGGCGAAAATACTGGTTAGCTGATTGGCCTATGTTGGTGATAGACGGGCCAAATAAACCAATCAGATCAACCAAGTATATGACGTACTAACAGCCAGGCTACTCTTGCCGAAACCAGTCGGGAGAAGAGCAAAAACATCTTTTCCTCTGAGAAAAGCCTCCAGAGCAGTGTTTTGCTCTTCTTTCAGTGAAGAAATACTCTGTAATTCCGATAAAACTTGCTCGATAGCCACGCTAACGCTAGTTTCTTCGGCTGAAGCCGCCATGTTCTTTAGACTGAACTGTCGCGCTTCTCGTTGCGTCACACCTCAACCCGCCTCAAAGCCAACGCTGTTGGACGTTCGTTTGGTGAACGGCTCCAAATTTTCTTCAAGGGAGAGTCTCCAGACTGATTAGCAAGTGAAATCTTGAAAGCTCACGAGATCAGGATGGTCTCACGAGGCTACGGGTCCACCCCTTAGGAATGGGGGTCATTTAGCCTGAAATACCCCATACTTGTCTATTTCTGAACAGGGGGTCGGTAAAGTCTGGTTATCCTCCTGCAGCAGTGTGTCGCAGTGATCTTGTCGCAGATATTTTTGATTTACGCCCAATTTTCTAGCGTGTCTATGTTGTTCCACGTCACAACACAAGAGGGACAATTACAAACTAGCTGTGGGTCTAGATACGGCCAAGGCGGCGAGGAAGAGGAAAAACGCAAGGGGCAAGTTTGTGCGACATTGGAGGGACATGAGGGCGAGAAAGAGCGGGGATCCAGGTGGAAAAAGGGTCCCAGCGTTCTCACGCACCTTGCTGTTCTAGCTGGTCCATCTTCACGAGTCATTTTTTTCTGAAATGGCGGCCATACAAACAAAACAAGCTGGTAAGGTACCAAACAGGAAATATGCATAGAGTAGAGCAGATCTAGATTTTACCAATCAGATGCTTTCTGTATGCGGCACTGTACAATTTTGGGGAGGTGCAGCAGAGTGTGTGTGGGAGGGGTGGGGCCAAATTTGCGTTAACTGCAAGTGACACGCAGATGACCTTGTTTCTAAATCTGGGAGTAATGATGGACTCAGCTGAGCCTTCTATCACCTGGATAACCTCCTGGATTAAAGGTCTAATGTCTCAGCAGATAAAGATAAACAAACAAATTTGTGTATTTATCTTTAGTAGAATTGATTTCTGCAGCTGTGTCTTCACAGGTCTGCCTAAAAACTCCATCAAACACCTGCAGCGGATCCAGAATGCTGCTGCCAGCATCCTCACTAAAATTAAGAAAGTGGAGAACATTGCTCTTTGATAATAGACTTTAATTAATTCTGTTAGTCTCTCAATCACTGAATTGCCAAGCACCAAAATAAAACAGACTTATTGTCAGTGGATCAAACAACCAGACCTCTGGCTCTAATCTTCATCTCTAATCTACTTCATCTTCAGCAGTCTGCTGTGCTTTTGTGTGTTTCACTGATGTTCTCTAACAGACTTCCTCAGAACAGCTGTCAAGTAGAATATATTTAAAGATTATATTTTAATGACATTAAGTTGTACTGTTTTATTTATGCTTATTCAATTAAAAGAATAAGAATAGAAATAAATGCAGCATGTTTGGATTTTAAAACCTTTCATCTTTCTCTAGCTTCACATTTTTACTCTAGTTTTGGTGTAAAGTGACAAAATAAGAAAAGTTCAGAAGATAAAAAATCTGCATCTTCATTTTTCTGGTGGAGCCTTTTCTTCTGGCAGTTGGATGTAGGAAAAGCATGGATATGCACCCAGGCACATGTTGATGTCCTTCACCATGTTTTTCCAAACTGTGTGTTTGCCATAGATGAGGAGCATGGCTGTGAAAGTGGTATAGACAGACGTGATGAAGAATGTGACCCCAATAGAGTTATCGTGTTTCACCACAACCTGGTAGTTGATGTACAGGTCGACACTGAGGAAGATCAGGAAATTCACCACCAGGGACAGAGACATCTTGACCACCCTCATCTGGGAGCTGAGCTTCGGAGGGTGGGCGCCGTTGGTGCTGGCTTTCATGTGGCGCAGGTGGATGACCAGGTGGATGGAGATGGAAATGCAGCACTTCAACATCAACAAGCCAGGCAGCACATCAGAGAGCAGCAGGTAGATGATGTCGTAGACCAAGCCGGTGGTGGAATTTGGCAGGAGAAACCCACATGTCATCTCAGGATCTACCTCCTCAGTGATGTTTTCATAGTTAAAAACTGCAAATATCGGAATGCAGGTCGCAAAACCAAACAGGGGGATGAGGAAAACGGCTAGGGTCACGTGTTTGAGGATGCTCGCTTGGATCTGGGTGTAGCACTGGTTGGGCGTGCTGACCAGCTTGGTACTGTAGTAGAAAGTCAGAAAACTAGTGTCCCAAATGATGATGAACTTAAAGCTGGACAGGATCACCATCAGGACAGAGTAGAATATCGGCACAATCCGGCAGTCGCTGTCAATTTCGTCCATGGTCATCCAGGTGCAGCACACAAACTGGTGTGTCAAATCAGCCGCAGCCAGAGCCATGATGATGGTGTCACTGGGACTCCTCTCCTTCCCCGCCGTCTTGTTCCACAGAGTCATCAGAAAAATGTAGACGTTAAAGAAGATGGTGGTGCCAGACACCAGGCCTGTCAGGACCCAGAAGGTCAATTTACTCACTCCGAACATATCACTAATTTTCCTCACAAACACATCTGAGCCGTAAACCCCTGAGAATAATTCAAGAACGCCGTGTCAAACTCCGCCGTCTCTCAGGGGCTCTGCAGCAGCTCGATTTTTTTTTTTTTTCTGTGTTCAAAGAGATGACAAGTAGACAAAAAATTAGGTCAACACACTTCAAACCAGACGATTCATCACTGCTGTGACAGAATAAAATTGGTCACATTCACTATCCGAGGGGGCCTAGGGAAAAGATTCTCACATTTGGCTTTTGAAAAACAGAAAACAGACCCAAATAGGCTCAGTTCAACTCTTCCATTGCAGTTTAATTGGTCTCATGCAAATCAGGTTTAGATACGAAGGTTAGATCAGTTAAGACAATAAAAGTTTTCTATTTTCACCTGAAATGGAGCTCCAGATAAGGTCAAATGAGGTGTTTCAAGCTTTTAAAAGTTCTTCTGAATAGAAGTTTGTAGAAACTCTAGCTTTATCTGCAGTCGACGAATTCCTTTCCCTCCTATCAGTCACCTCCTAATGTGAAGCCCTTCAATCCGAGGGAGGAATTTATATGTCAGCACCAGATTTGCATCCTGTCTGACCACAGGTAGTGGGGAGGCAGGATCTGCACTAACACAGGCTGAGTACCTTACTGTACGTCTGTCAGCCCTGCATGGCGGCTCAGTCTGCCCACATACCACAGTCTACCACATGCCAAATGCAAATGGTTATTCCTGCAACAGCACCGCAGATTTACAAACACCGGACCAGCTGCAGACCTGTTTACCTGATAATGACAGCAAATCACCGCAACATTTCCTCTGGGAGTCTCCCATATGCAGGGCCTTATCACTGCATGCTCTGCAGTGCAGGAGGTTAAGTTTGTGGAGCGCTTTAAATTTACTATAAGTTATTTACCATCTCTTTATAGGATTCTTGTTTACTTGCAATGATGCAAGATGATAAATCCCATCCAAGTTTCAGTCTGTATCAAACAGAAATGAGAAATTACTTGCTTTCAAAATAATAAAAAAAAACCACTCTATTTTAAGTGCTTTGGAGGGATTTTCCTGCAGCTTTTCCTTTTTTGCATATTTTAGCTAAAGGCATCATTTGCAGTGGAATACAGAATTAGCTAATACATTGTTCATTAACTTTTATCAAGTTTAGATTTGAGAAATAGAGAGAATATCAGTTGAGAATAATAGTAGAGAAATATCAGCTGTGCTGCTGCCATCAACACGACTGTTCATAGATGTTTGAGCTTGGCCTGTTTTTGAGTGTAGTCCTGTTTCTCTGACTGTGACTTGATGGATGTGTTCTCTTCATCCTCTCACATGGAGTTGGCTCGGAGTGTGTTTCCTTTTACAGCTGCTTTTTGTGTCTCTGCTTCTGTCTCCTTGAACCCCAGTCAGCCTCAGCAGATGGCCGCTCACACTGAGCCTGGTTCTGCTGGAGGTTTCTTCCTGTTCAAAGGGAGTTTTTCCTCTCCACTGTCCCTACAAGCATGCTTAGTGTGAGGGATTGCCATTCGAGTCAATGAGTCGATGCAATCAGCTGGTTTTCCTTAGATAGCACCTTTAAACCAATCTGACTGTATGATCTGGTTGAATCGTCTCTGTAAAGTGCCTTGAGATGACGTGTGTTGTGAATTGTCCCGATATAAATAAACTGAATTGATATTTTGATTATTTAGTGATGACTTCCAGGTTTTTTCAAGAGCGCAGGTATCCTTGACATCACCATAATCTTTAGCTCCCTTCATGGAGTCTTAATCGGATAAAATTTGGGGCTTCAGCTGGGACTCTGATGTACTTTTCCATCAGTAGTAGAATTTCCAACTTAAAGGGATCCATGATTAGTTGTAACAATAGAATTTTTAATGTAAATGTAATATAGTATAAATACTGCTCTTTAGTTTGAATAACTTTGTATAAAATAATTTCACAAGGATGTTGCCATGTTTTTTACACCAAAATCAATTTGACATAAATGGCATCTGCAAGGTGCTGTAGTGCTAGCTCCATCCACCAAAGGCAGTAATGAGTAATGTTATGTTAAATAGAAATGTTGGTAATTTTAAATCAGTTCACTCTGAGTCGGAGCGCATCACCCCGTAATGTAGAAATCACAAGAGATGATGAAGATGCAGAAGACCAAAGGGAGGAGGAGGGGAGAGTTGTCCTAAGACGCTTGTCACTATCCGATCCGTCCCAGAAGCACGTCCTGCGCATGTGTGAACAGATATACATCCGGGTGTCCATAAATAATCTAATTATGGTACTAAAATTACTTATTTCTATCCTTAACTCTCTAAAGAATGCTGATACACATCTTTAAAAAATGTTTTATGACTTTTGTGAGACAATTTTGATGCTTTCCGGTGCAGATCGTTTCTGTCATTCATTAGACTATGTTAATTTACTAGTGTGCTGCCGCGGGTTGGATACCATGCTCTAGCTACCTTCACGTTGCCAGAACCTAGCTTCCATGAACTTGTGTTGATTAGGCTTCAAAATAATTAAATTAAAATCCAAATACATGTAATAGTAAAATAAAAAACTTTAAAACATTTCCCCAAATATTCATTAGAAATTAAAAAATTGTGCAAATATTTTTTAATAAATATTTTTTTTATCTCCCACTTGGGGGCCGCTGCAGCACCCCCATTTCCCATGGTCTCATGTATAAGGGCTCATGAAAAATTTGAGGCAGTAACACAGTGTAGCATTGTCTACGTTTAGTCAGTCAAAGGAAATAAACAACTTAAACCAGGCATACACTGTACGACTCTTTACCCTTTTCGGGCTGATTTTCCAGTCGTACAAGAATTTTTTCAATCGGGCTGAGTTTCAGCCTTATTGTGCGTCTTGCATCGTCTAGTTTACAGGCATAAAGAGGGGTGATCAGCCTCTCATAACCACCTCACGATCAGAAATCGTAAGGTCGGGAGAAAATCAAACATGTTTCAATTTCAGTCGGCCGTCATGAGGTGTTCGTGTGCAAATCCTGCAGTTGAAGCAGAGCGATGAGCCGATTTACCAGAACCTCCAGCATTGCACATGTGCAAACAAGGGAGTTCTTCTTCTTCCAGAATGTCATTGCCATCTCTTTGCGCTGGGTCTGACGGGTGGTTTTTGGACATGCAGTGTCAGCAGGTAGATCGCATCAGAGCGTCGGGTCGCACAGTGTGAGATCAAACATCGAGAGCTGTGAACTATTCAACCCTACGGTTTTATCGTACAGTTTGAGCTGTAGCTGTGAGCAACAATTGAAAATATCGGACAGTGTATGCCCGGCTTTATGTAACCTTAGCATTTCACCGGGCATGTGAGAAGATGGTGACCCTTTCTGGTGATAAATATAAAAAAATGTATACAACTTTTGAAGTAATCATGAGTTTTTTCTTTTGTTTTTCCAAACAGCAATTTTAAGTTAACTTCCAAAAGGGAAAAAAGCTGGAAATTTTTCTAAAATTCCAGAATGCGGGTGTCATGATTTTTCTATGGGCTTGGACCCACATGCAGCAAAGCCAAACAGAGAGACACAGTATAAAAGTTCAACGGTTTTTATTGAAGAGTATATGAGTTCGGTGCAGAGTTCCTCCGAACTCTGCTCAGCCGGGAAACTGGAAGATGAGGGGAAGACAGATTGTTAGATTCAGGCTCAGTGGGAAATTGGAGTTGTTTATCTTGAAGGAGAGGATTTGTTGCCACTCACGTTTCCAGAGAAGAAGAGACACGTAGACTCCAGTCTGTGTGTTGGTCTTCCAGAGTTTGATTGATTTGGTGGAGGGTGGAACAGGGTTTACCCAGAACTCGGACGGAGTGGAATGATGCAGCCGCTGGTTGCAACTCAGTTTTCCTGTGGTACTTGAACGGGTCATGGTGAAGATGAATTCCTTACTCAGAGAGTGGTCTCAGCGTGCTCAACGGTGGCTGGATCCAAACCTCCTGTTTGGAATCCGTCGCTCAGTGTAAGACTCAGTTGATCCCACTTGGGAGAAGGCCTTTCGGCAGGAAAGGCAAAGAACAAACAAAGTTGAGACTCAGGGAGAAACAAGCGCTCAGTTAAACTCAATGAGATCTCAGCTTGGCTAGAGAACAAAAACTCAAAATGCAAAAACTCAGATTAGACTCAGAATAAACAAGGCTTGGCTAGAGTACCCCAAACTGGCAAACACTCTGGCGTCGAAGTAGTGGCAACCAGCAGCTTAAGTCAGTCCGGTGATGAGGCAATCGTTTGCAGGTGCGTGAGGAGGCGAACTGGAGCCAGGCGCCTCCTGGTGGTGGAAGGGAGAAACACAAAAGACAAGACAAATAGACAAACACAAAAACTGGGATCCTGACAGCAGGAGATAAAAATGGGGTCAGGGAATATGCCAAGAGGCTACCAGCAACATTGTAGGACCAACAGGAAATTCTGCACGCAAAAACTTCCCTCTGTAATCTCAAATTACCTTAACCTAGACAGGGTTTTGAGAGAAAATCCTTTACTTCCTTTGCTAGAACTGTCTATAATCTCCCTAAAACTGTGACCTGAAGAAATCACTGCAATTCCGGGGTCCAAATTTTTATGTATATGGCCCTGAAAAAAAACAACTTTGGATCACTTCAAATGTAACAGGCGCTGAAACTTAGACCCAATATTCTTACTTTGATTACAAGGAGATTGATCACAGGTTTATTGGCTAGTTGGAGCTGAGGCCAAAAACATCAACTTTTGCAATACTGAAATATCGTCAGTTAAAATGCTATCATAGTTTATGCCAATATCGGTTGTATTGATTGTATGGTTATTTTGATTGATTGATTGAGTTTATTGATCTCACAGTGCAGAAATCTACTCGTTACATCGGCTCAAGTAGTGAAAGGAGAAGAAAGGAAGAAAAAGTGCATATATAGTATATACAGTTTTTTTATATACTAGGATTAGTATACATCATTGCACAGGGTGTTTACATTGGGTATTTATATAGATGTGTATATATATATATATATATATATATATATATATATATATATATATATATAGTTATTGCACTGGGTGTTAAATATAGAGAAACAGGTTTCTGCATAGATAATTAAATAGTTGCACATTATACATTGCACAAGTTGTTGCTGCCATCAGAGTCAACTCATTTAAATGTTCTAATATTTAGTTAAAAACGAGAGTTAATACATAATAGTATTGAAATTAAAAGTTTAATCATAAATAAATAAATAACTTTTAGTAAATTTATGTTTTTGTACATTGGTTAAAAAGCTCATTAAAATGTAAGGAGGAACCTATGTTTTTTGTTCCGCATTTCACGTTGTTGCCCACGGGAAGATTGATTGACACAATTCTTTTTTTTGCACGTTTCTTCAAGAAGTTTCACCAGAAAGCTTTAAGACTGATTTTCTAAGAAAAGCTGTATAAGTTATCTTTATTCCTCTGGAGTTTATGCGGCCAATGAGGTATGACTTTGTTTTACCTATATTTATTTGTGTAAAGCTTTATATTTGTTTAGAGCTAATTTGGGTTCTGTTTCCCTTCTTAGTTCTGACGGCATTTTTTGGGGCTTTGTAAGACGTGTCCACAATAAATGGCTGTTAAAACCAAAAGAACGACGTTGAGCCTTGATTATCTCTAGAGGAGTAACAGTCAGAACTCAGCCTGCTTCGGGTTGGAGAAGTGCAGAGAGGGGAATGGAGCCTGCAGCCGCTGCGGAGCCGACAAGGAGCAGCTCGTTAAGGGGTGACGTCACTCTCTAGCATCAAAGGAAAGACTGACCGCAAGCTGAAATGACCCGAACCAAAGGCAGCAGATGTCCAGGAGTGCAGCGGGCTTAATTTACCACCAAGTAACACGTTTAAAATAAGTTAAATGTGAAGAGGTGAATTAATCTTGCTAACTTTGAAAGGGACTCTATAAGTGCTTAAGGGGGTAAGCAGTGTTGCATAAAGTCAAGCTGAAGTTTAAGAAATTTTTTCTGTTTGAAGCACGGTAATTTTTACCAAGCTATTTAGGTCTATTACAAGAGTTTTAACAATTTAAGAGGGAAATAAGGTACTTTAAAGGCAAGTTATAATTTAGTTTCACATGAAAGATATTTTTTCTGTGTTTTGTAACAAGTGAAAGAAGATTTATTGTTCTGTTTAAGGTGTTATACCACATTTTAGTTCATCCTGAAGATAGAAATAATTTAAGTTTAAAAAGATTAATAAAATAAAAAAATAAGGAAAAAAAGGTGGTATTTAAGTAGAGTTAAAGTTACACTAAATTTGAGTTCATTTAAGGAAAAAATAATAATTGAAAGGTTAGTGCTAGAAGCTACATTTTATTATAGAAATATTTTTAAGTTAGATTTAAGTAAACCTTTATCACATAAACGAAATGGACAGTGAAATGGCCATGCAGGAAGACTGTATGACTGAAGCTGTGAAGGTGCAACAAAAAGGAAACCCTGAAGAGGTGACCACAAGTGAAGCTGCTTCTGCAGAAGGCTTAA
The DNA here is from genome assembly GCF_016077235.1 of Cyprinodon tularosa. Classification (NCBI taxonomy): domain Eukaryota; kingdom Metazoa; phylum Chordata; class Actinopteri; order Cyprinodontiformes; family Cyprinodontidae; genus Cyprinodon; species Cyprinodon tularosa. The sequence continues at coordinate 271,927 of NW_024039515.1, read as the reverse complement.
GGAAAAGCACAAGACAGAGGAAATTTACTGAAAAAGGCCAAGTGATGCACGAAGAAAAAATGAATAAGCTTTATGCTTGTTTCAAGGTCAGTTATGACAAATGGAAAACTGCTGCTAAACAAGCTAAAAGAGCACTTGAAGCACATATAACAACAAGTTTGCACAATCATATTGTTCAAATTCAACATACAGCAGGAGAAGTGATGCAAGTCTATGAAGAGCTGCGCAGTTTTGAAACACCTGATAGAGACACTCGTCGTAGAGTGGACACATGTGATGCAGTTTCCAGAAAAATTATTAAGCAAGCCCAAGAAAATATGGCTGCAAAAGAAGATGATAGGGATCTAGAAAAGAGATCATTGGGCCGTACTGAAGCTAGTTCTGTGAGCACTCCAAAAAGTTACCAAAGTTCCAAACAGTCAAGTAGTGTACGTTCAAGCCACTCAAGTAAGCTGTCTGTCAAAAGGCAAGAGGCAGCAGCAGAACTGGCTGCCATGGAAGCCACTCTAAAGATGATGGAAGAAATGGAGTGTGAGAGAAAGAAACTTGAAGAGCTTGAATTAGAAAACAAAGAAAGGCTTGCAAAACAAGAAGCAGAAAATGCTGAAACTCAAAGATTATTAGAGCAAAGAAGAAGAGAGCTTAAGCGTTTAGAAGCTGTAAAGCAAATGAATGCTGCTAAAGCAAGACTGAAAGTGTATGATCAGGAATACAGCTCTGATGAAGAAATATCAGATATTTTGCATAATAGGAACCAATCACAAAGAAGCATAGACAATGTTGTAAACCAGTCTGAACCCAAGCTTCCAACTTCAAACCTCAATCCAAGAGCACAAGCTTTCAACATGCCACAAGACACCTCTATTGGGCAACCTACCAACATTACGACACAGGAAGACGGAACAGCAGTACTAGCTAAGGTTTTAGCAGAGACCATCAGCATTAGCCGGCTACCAGTTCCTGAACCTGCTGTTTTCAATGGTGATCCAATCAAATACAAGGACTGGAAAATTTCCTTTCAAATGTTGATTGAAAGAAAGAACATTCCAGTGGGTGAAAAGATCTACTACCTACGAAAGTATGTTGGTGGTCCTGCAAGAAAGACAATCGAAGCTTACTTTCTACTGGAAACAGACACAGCATATCAGTCAGCTTGGAACATTCTAGAGGAAAGATACGGAAGTTCATTCATAATCGCTAAAGCCTTCAGAGATAAGCTCTCATCATGGCCGAAAATTGGAACAAAGGACTGTATTGAACTGAGAGAGTTCTCTGATTTTCTCCGGGGTTGTGAAGCAGCAATGTCTCAGATAAAGAGTCTCGAGGTTCTAAATGACTGCAGTGAGAACCAGAGAATGCTCAACAAGTTGCCTGATTGGCTTACAGCAAGATGGAATAGACAAGTCATTCAGATTGAAGAGGAGACAGGTTCATTTCCAACATTCAGCAACTTTGTTGACTTTGTCATAAGAGAAGCTAAAATAGCATGTAACCCAGTGACATCGCTACATGCTCCCAAAGCAAATGACTCAGAGAAAGTGAAACTTTAAAGGCTCAAAGTGTCGGTGCTAAGGCCTTTGCAAGCAGCACAGAAGAGAGAACAGAAACAAACAAATGTGTTTTCTTTGAAAAATTAAATCACAACATTCAGAATTGTCGGAAGTTTATGGAGAAAGCCATACCTGAAAGAGTGAAGTTTGTAAAATTAAAAGGACTATGTTTTGGATGTCTCAGCTTGGGACACCAATCCAAAAAATGTGAAAGAAGAAGCATTTGTAACACCTGTAAGGGAAAACACCCAACATGTTTACACGAAGAACGGGACAAAGAGTCCAGAAGAAACAGGGACAGCGATAAAGAACAAAGTGAAGTGAAGTGAAAGTAACCAAAGAACAAGGTAAAGAAATATCAAATGAAGCAATCTCAAACCGTGTTGTCCAAGGTGATAAGAGCAATCTCACATCTACAATGATTCCAGTTTGGTTATCCACAGCAAGCAATCCAGAACAGGAAATATTAGTATACGCCCTTCTGGATAGTCAAAGTGACACTACATTTGTTCTCAAAGAAAAGGCAGATGCTCTGGACACAGAGAAAATAGAAGTACATTTAAAGCTCTCTACATTGTCATCTAAAGATACGGATGTTGCAAGTCAAAGGCTCTCTGGGCTACAAATCAGAGGCTTCTACTCTTCAAAGAGAATCCTTCTTCCTATGACATATACTAGAGAGTTTATTCCTGCCAATTTAAGCCATATTCCCACACCAAAGACTGCAAAAGCATGGCCTCACCTGGAGCACCTTGCTGAAGAGATCGCCCCTCTTATTGAATGCGATGTTGCTCTACTAATAGGTTATAACTGTTCGCAAGCATTGGCACCAAGAGAAATTGTGTCAGGTAAAGACAATGAGCCCTTTGCTCAAAGGACAGATCTGGGCTGGACAATAGTTGGAGGTGGTGATCATTGTGTTGACTATGGAGACATTATTGGATGTAGTCAAAGGATAATTGTTAAGGAAGTGACACCCAATTCACCATCTGATCAGCTATCTAAAGAGGTGGACTTTATTTGCCGCACTCAGGTCAAGGAAGTTTTCACGTCATCAGATGTGATTAAAGTTCTTGAATCTGATTTTAATGAAAGGAAAGTGGAAGATTCTCATCTCTCTCATGAGGATTTATGCTTCATTTCCATAATGGAGCATGGAGTGAAAATTCAAGAAGATGGACATTGTGAGCTACCTTTACCATTTAAGGAGGATAGACCGATTCTACCAAACAACAAGAGCTGTGCGGAACACAGACTCAAGTGCCTTAAGAAGAGATTCGGAAAGGACAAACAATATCATAGTGACTATGTGAAGTTTATGAATGAAATAATAGAGTGTGGAGATGCAGTGAAGGTGCCTCCTGAAGAGCTGTACAAACATCCAGCATGGTACATACCTCACCATGGGGTTTACCATCCTCAGAAACCAGGAAAAATAAGAGTGGTGTTTGATTGCTCAGCAAAATATGAAGGAGTCTCATTGAATGATTACCTGTTGACAGGACCAGAGTTAACCAACACACTTGTAGGAGTCCTATGCAGATTCCGAAAAGGGCAAGTGGCAGTGATGTGTGATATCAAACGCATGTTTCATCAATTCAGAGTCAGAGTAGAAGATCAAGATTATTTTCGCTTCCTGTGGTGGGATGATGGAGATTTCCACTCAACTCCATCGGTCTACCGAATGCGTGTCCACCTGTTTGGAGCCGCTTCATCACCAGCATGCTCAAACTTTGGTCTCAAGTACATTGCAGCACAGGGTCAAGGACAGTTTAGTGAAGCAACAATAAAATTTATTGAAAGAAATTTGTACGTGGACGATGGATTGATCAGTTTTCATTCAGAAAAGGAAGCAATTCATCTAGTGAAGGAAGCAAAGCAACTCTGTCAAACTGGGAAATTACAACTTAATAAGTTTGTTTCCAACAGTCAACAAGTCCTCAACTCACTTCCTAAAGAAGACTGTGCGGAGACAGTGAAATCTCAAGACCTTGCACTTGGTGAGCAACAGACAGACAGAGCTCTAGGAATTAAGTGGTGTGTTGCCTCTGATTCTTTCCAGTTTCTAGTGGTTGTGAAGGAGCACCCACTTTCCAGAAGAGGTGTATTGTCTACTGTGGCCTCCATCTTTGACCCACTTGGACTTGTGGCACCTTTCGTTTTACTCGGCAAGCAAATATTACAACAGATGTGTCGTGATAAAGCAGATTGGGATGTGCCACTCTCAAGTGAACTCAAGCCCCGGTGGGAGTCCTGGGTCTCAGATGTCAAGAACCTTGCAGATGTTAAAGTTTATCGTTGTTACCTTCCTAAGGACTTCAAAGAAGTTCAGAGATATGAACTCCACTATTTTTCAGATGCAAGTGTTGCAGGATATGGAGTTTGTACCTACCTAAGAGCCATCAGTGTATCAGGACAAATCCATTGCTCTCTTGTATTTGCCAAATCCAGAGTAGCGCCCACAAAGGTGACTACAGTACCAAGATTGGAGCTGTCTGCAGCAGTCGTCGCGGTACGCATAAGTGACATGCTCAAAGCAGAATTAGAGCTGGAAAATGCTCAAGAATTCTTTTGGACAGATTCCCAAGTTGTGTTGGGATACATCAACAATGAAGCAAGACGTTTTCACGTTTTTGTAGCGAATCGAATCCAACGCATTAAAGAGAGTACTGTACCAACACAGTGGAAATACATTCCTTCAGATGAAAATCCTGCAGACCATGCGTCTCGTGGATTAAAAGCCAAAGACCTTGTTTCTTCCAACTGGTTTAGAGGACCGAGTTTTCTCTGGCAAGAAGAGCTACCCAGTGGAGAGGTTAAGGTGGAAGAACTTGGATCAGAGACCCAGAAGTAAGGAAAGTAGTTGCACACCATACGCTGGCAAGTATAGATTCTTTGGCGGAACGTTTTGTGAAGTTCTCCAGCTGGTCAAGACTAGTCAAAGCTATCGCAAGACTCATCAGGTTTGGGAAAGAGTTCAAGAGAAAGCAAAAGATAACCAATGAACCTACAAGTCTTGAAGAAAGACAAGAAGCTGAACTTGCGATCATAGCCATCGTACAAGGCTCAGTCTTCTCCAAAGAGATCAAGGAGCTTCAGTCCCGAAAGGAGTTAACGAAAGACGACAAGTAAGCTCTATAGACTCAACCCCTTTCTCGACCACAAAGGTGTCCTCAGAGTGGGAGGTAGGTTAGAGCAAGCTACTCTTCATCCATACGTCAAGCACCCAGCTATTTTACCAAAGACCAGCCACATCACACGGTTACTGATTGATCACTATCATCAACGTGTGAGACATCAGGGCCGGGGCATGACAATAAATGAGATAAGAGCAAATGGCATTTGGATACTTGGATGTAGTCAAGCAGTGTCATCCTATATCTACAACTGTGTCAAATGCAGGAAATTCAGACGGGGAACTGAAGAACAGAAAATGGCAAACCTGCCTAATGAAAGAATGGAAACAACCTCTCCATTTACATATTGTGGGATGGATTGTTTTGGCCCGTTTTATGTCAAAGAAGGACGTAAAGAGCTCAAACGCTATGGACTTTTGTTCACATGCTTGTGTTCCCGTGCAGTACACATTGAGTTACTCGATGATTTGTCAACTGACGCCTTCCTTAATTCACTCCGCACTTTCATTGCCCTACGTGGAAATGTGCGGCAGCTACGATCGGACCAGGGTACTAACTTCGTTGGGGCAGGAAGAGAATTCCTTGAAGCGGTAAGAGAGATGAACCAGGAAAGCCTGAAGCAACTTGGCTGCGAGTTTGTTATGAACCCTCCCTCTGCTAGTCATATGGGTGGGGCCTGGGAGAGGCAAATTCGTACAATCAAAAGCGTGTTGTCCTCCATCCTAGACCAGTCTTCAAGAACATTGGACAGTTCATCATTAAGGACCTATCTCTACGAAGTGATGGCCATAGTAAACAGTCGACCCATCACCCCACACCTACTCAATGATCCTACTGGACCTCAACCGCTCACTCCCAATCTTCTTTTAACAATGAAAACATCTGTAATACTACCACCTCCAGGAGAGTTTGTGCGGCAGGACCTGTATCTTCGAAAGAGATGGCGTAGAGTTCAATACCTAGCCAATGAGTTCTGGAACAGATGGAGAAAGGAATATTTGTTGGGTCTACAGCAACGACAAAAATGGCAGAAAACAAAGAGAAATGCAAAAGTCAATGACATAGTCATCATCAAAGATGAAACGGCACCAAGAAACGACTGGAAACTTGCTAAGATCACAGCAGTTTATCCAAGTGAAGATGGATGTGTGCGAAAGGTGCAGCTATCGATCAGTGACTCTTCCTTAGATAACCATGGAAAGAGACAGACTAAACAAGTATAATTGGACAGACCTATTCATAAGACAGTGACATTGTTGGAGGCAGAGTAGACGCTTTTAAGTTATTAAGGAAATCACAAGTGATTTGGTGGGAGTGTAGCTGCCATCAGAGTCAACTCATTTAAATGTTCTAATATTTAGTTAAAAACGAGAGTTAATACATAATAGTATTGAAATTAAAAGTTTAATCATAAATAAATAAATAACTTTTAGTAAATTTATGTTTTTGTACATTGGTTAAAAAGCTCATTAAAATGTAAGGAGGAACCTATGTTTTTTGTTCCGCATTTCACGTTGTTGCCCACGGGAAGATTGATTGACACAATTCTTTTTTTTTGCACGTTTCTTCAAGAAGTTTCACCAGAAAGCTTTAAGACTGATTTTCTAAGAAAAGCTGTATAAGTTATCTTTATTCCTCTGGAGTTTATGCGGCCAATTTGGTATGACTTTGTTTTACCTATATTTATTTGTGTAAAGCTTTATATTTGTTTAGAGCTAATTTGGGTTCTGTTTCCCTTCTTAGTTCTGCTGGCATTTTTTGGGGCTTTGTAAGACGTGTCCACAATAAATGGCTGTTAAAACCAAAAGAACGACGTTGAGCCTTGATTATCTCTAGAGGAGTAACACAAGTTATTGCCATTGTAGAGTCTGGTTGCAGCAGGGATGAATGACCTGCAGTCTGGCTCCTTTTTTACACATAATTCCATTAAGGAAAATCTCATGAACACATCTGAATCATTGCGGAGGAATTTCCCAGGAGCGTAAGACCCCCCCGCTGCGCTGAGAGCCTCTTGCAACTTCAGCTTGGTTTTCCCAGCGGCTCCTGAGTCTTCGTCGCTGGTTTCCCTGCATACCCTGTGGGACGAGGAAACATAAAGGGGATCGCTTCGGAAACCCTTTAAATAAGTAAACCTGGGAAAAACAGAAAAGTGCAACACAGCCCAAATTAATCTGCTGTTATATGTAACATAACTATAGAATATTAATGTTTTTCTGTAATTCTGGCACCTCCTGCTTTAATGTTGATGTAAGTGATGTCAGAGATGAGTGAATTTAAGGTTTTTATGTTGGATGACTGGTCCAATGCTAAATGACCTGAGTGAAAGTTTTATTTTTATATAACTTATCTTCATGTTCACCTTTGAATTATCGCCACCATGCCTGCTACAGCTCCTCAAATAAGACTGCGTCTCACAGAAACCGTGAAGTCAGTTTCTTTATTATTTATTTCCATTAATGTTTCACCATAAAATGCATTATATAGCATTATATAGGGATATTATTGCTTTTTATTTCTACACTGCGTATATTTCAGGGGTTGTGGGAAGAAATAAACTTAAATCAGTGTAATTTTACCTTTACTTTAAATCTGAAAACTTGTTTTAATATTAAAATAATTTCAGAGGTACAAATTGTCTTTCAGAAGGAGTTTAAATTTACTTCAGAAGTTCAAGGTTCAAAACTTTCAGGAAGTTTTTAGGACTGAGCAACTATTTGAAAAGTTATAAGACAAATCAATAGTAATGCTTTCATTATTATGCTACCATAGTTGTTTATTATAGGTAAAATGATTTTTATATACTTTTGCTTTTATTAAATTTAATTTTTTTTCATTTTATAATGTCATGATTTTAGTTATTTTCTAGTTTTTCAAAAACTTCAAATTCCTTCTATCCGGATTGTTCCCTTTTTTGGTTTTATGTCATACTTTTGCTTGTTCAGCACTTTGAGTTTTAAAAGGGCAATACAAATAAAACTATATTGAACTGATTCTAGTATAGAAATGTCTAGGCCCTTATTTAAAAAGATGGCAGATGGAAATTCTGTAACTGTTTTTACAAACAAACATTGCAGGGAAGATGACTAATGCAGGTAAAATACTGAATTACGACATATGTTAAAGGGGAACGCCGTTTTTTTTTTTTTTTACGTTGGCCCCTTGATTTTACGTTATTACATCATGTTCTACTCACCCATATAAGTTTTGTGTCATTTGGAGCCATTCTAAAGGTATTCCATTAGGTTATATCCAAGTAACGTCTATGGGCAAACAACTTGAAGGCACAAACTAAACTGTTCATAATTTATCATTTATGGTACGCTAGCATTCATTAAATGTAGGCGAATCACTGTCCCCCAGACATCCGCGGTTATATTTTTTATATCTATATCTTTTAAAAACTAAGCAGCACGTGTATGACATAAAAAAAATTTCACTCTCAAAGTCTGTGTTTAAGTTTTCATTATCTAATGCAGGCCAGTAAGTTAAACGTCAGCTTGTACACCTAAGCTCGGCCAATCATATATCAACGGTCATCTGTCACTCAAATTTTTTCGGTCATAGCATCTTGATTCATATGTCACAGCTAATATATGCAACGGTTGAAATAAGAATCATTTATTTCCCATTGAGTTGCGTCCCAGTGTTCACGGGGATGGACGTCTGTGTCTTCGGCAGCCGTAGAGCTAATAGAACTGGCAGCGTTGCGAGGCAAGGGCTCAAACATGGACGGCTGGAAGCCTTCTACACCAAACCAAGCCTCTTGCATGTTTCCGCTGTCCATAGCGTTCCTTGACAGTGTCGTTTCTAAGTCACCAATTTAGTGCTACTTGGTCCCAATGGAATTTCCCATTGGGAACCTACTAGCACTAAGTTGCTAACTGGTTAGCAAGATGCTTCAGACAAACCGGCCACCATCAAACTAGCTTGCGAACCTTCCAACAATCCCGCCCCCTTGATAAACGACCAATCACATTCACTTTATTCACTCGTGTAAAGTCGAGCACCATTCGGGAGAATTCGAAAATAAAACGGTCGGAACAGCCGCTTCCCTACAAGTTTAAAATGAAAGTCAGATTTACTGGTGATGACTCCTCTAATTTATCTCAAATTGAGCCAATAGTTGGGTCACAAGTCAAGCAGTGTTGCTTGAATTTCTCTATTAATCGACTTTATATTCTTTCTTGTGTTTTGAATTGCAGCAGGATTCGCCATCATGCATGCAGAGCTTTTTCAGGTGTTTGTCATGATCGGTAAATGAGGCTGTCGTATTTGTTACCAGTTCCTGTTTATTTTTACTTGCACGTCAAATAAACGTGATCCTATTGAAATGTTTGGTTTTAGCCAAAGGTGGCAGAATTTTGACCCACCATGTGTCAATTTGACTTTAAGCGAAGCACAAAACTCAAACAGAATGGAAGGGCTGCTAAGGTCGAAGGAGTACAAATAGAGACGATTCCGCTATATTAGCACAGGACGGCCTGTTCCTCCGAGAGGAGCTGGAGAATATTTTTTTTTTTTGCTGACATCACAGCTCAGTTTAGCTGCTCTTATTAATTCAACAGAAATTCTGAAGCTGGGATCGGAGCATGAAGAGGTTTTTAGAAGAGGTTGGGCCGCGGGCACATTGGTGACTCTGCCTGCCGAGGTTTCTGCTGCAGGTTAGAGCTTCAACTGTTCACAGTCGACTAATAAAGCATTTTAGTGGCTGCTTGGAAGAAACACCGGAAGGAAAGACACAACAGAGTGAAAAAAGAAAAAGTCAATTTTGGAGCTTTGTTTCTTCCAAAACAAATGTTTCAGGGGGAAACTGGGAGGAAGATTGTGAGCACAACAGGTGCCTCTTCCTCCTCACGCTCTGACTCATGAGCAGCTCAAAGTTCAACCTCACATTGATCGATAAACACTAGAGAGATGTCTGTTTTCTCACTTTCATTTTCAAAGCAACGATTTTTTATTTCTTTAACCTTGCCTAATCTCAGAGGTTACGTTTTTAAACTTTTTGTTTTTGTCTTGTTCTTCCAGACAATGGAGTCTTTTAGAAATCACTGTTTATTTAAAGATATAATTAGTCAGAAAATGAGCAAACAGAGATGAAGACAAGAGATGGTGCAAAGCTCTGAAGGCAGGGAATCCAACCCCACACAGCCTCTGTAACTGCACCTCCACCATTTAGACTCAAAGATAAATTATTTATATAATTTATATATATTCATTTATATTACATTTAGGACATAAAGGTATAGTATAAAAGATTTGAAGCTTTTAATTAGTTATATGTTGCACTGTCACAGTATTGCAAGTATTGAGAATTTCTTTTTAAGTATATATATATATATGGTGTGTTCTAGATTCATTTACATTTCTTAGGTTTTTCTTTGTCTGTCCTCTGTTGCCCTCTTGTGTTTTCTTTTCCCTTGGCTTCGTCATCAGCTCTACTCACACCTGCTCCTTATCAGCTCGTTAGTCCTGCCTTTGTTCAGTCAGCCATTAATATTCTCCCCCTGCAGTCCCTCTGTTCTGGTTCCTCGTCTTACTTTGTCTCACCCTGGCTCCTTGTGATGGTTCTCCCCTGATGTCTCCGTGGTTCTGGTTTGTGTTTTATTTTTATGTTGGATTTTTTGGATTTGTGTTTTTGCTGCCTGATCTTTCATTAAATATTTAAATAAGTCACCCCTGACTGTCAGCCTCTGCATTTGGGTCCTCACAAACCTCCAAACAAATCGTGACATATATATGAATAGGAGAAAAGCTAACCATTAAACATGTTTTATTGATTTACTTTTTGATCCTCTGAGATTAAATAGATGTAGCAACTGTAGTAATCCACACTTTCAAAGAAATCTAAGCTTAATTTTTCCACAAATAAATCCCCGCCACATGGAAATGTAACAAACGCATAAGTAAGCATCATGGGCCCAACGAGCGAAGAAACTAGTTGCAATATGTCAGTATTCAGAAAGTAATCCTTCCCGATCAGTGCTAAATATTAACTGCTGGTTATATTTTAACTGATTGCCTGTAATAAAGGTGCTGATAACTAAGCTGTCACACAAGAAGCATCTTAGAAGCTTCACTTTTCAGAGGGGTTAGAGGAGAGCTTTGGTTATTTAAAAATAAAATTAAGAAGGGTATTTTATTATTTAATTTTATTTTGTGAACTTTATGTCTTTAATAATGTATATGTTGACAAGAAATGGGGTTAAAAGAAGAGGAAAGGCCTCCATACCTGGGTAACACCTGTAGAATAGATTTTAAAATGAAACTTTTCAGCCATTTGGGTGTCTGTACAGAAGAACTTGTTTTGATGGTTTATTTAATTTCCCTCTATTTTGAATGAGGCTTGCATCACCTCTTAACACCAGGTTACAGAAATTTGAAATGTCGTGACGTTACGCGACAGCACGTCACCAGACCCACGCTCGAGGGCGGGAACATCAGGATTGCGCCACTTTAGGCATGTGCACCCTCACGCTCTGTTCAACGTGGTGAGTATAAACCTAGCTTAAGTCGGCAGCAATACTCATAAGCTTGATAAATGTCTTTTCTAGGTTAGTGAATCTCTGACGTCGGGAACAAGCCTTTTCTCTGTTGTTTGTAGAGCTACCAAGACCCGCCTCAAAGTGACTCTAAACTAGTATTCCTATTGGTGCAGTTTTCTGTCCCTCATAACCAGAATATTTATCCATTCTGGATCCATAAAATTCATAAAGCAATTATTTATATTGTATTTTTTGTCGGTAAAATTGTTAGATTTATTCTGTCCAACTCTAGATGCTATTTTTTTTACTAAAAGGTTGTATGTGACCTTTAATGCATAAGATATTTATAATTTATTTCTCTCTGCTCCTTAAACTGAGCCGTTCTTCCAGACACGTTCGTAGAAGCCGTCTTCTCTCCTTGGTTTCTGTTCTTTACACTCCTGAGGTCAATAATCTAGACGCGGTGACCAAACACTCGGTTCAGTACACAATGATATGAAGACTCTGTGGGGGTCACGGCCCCAACGTTTCCAACAGCCCCCAGTCTGACCCTCCCTTTGAGACAACGCAATATCTGTTAAAAATAAATGATTTATTTTCCTTTACAAATAAAAACAAACATTACTCTCATGTCAGGGGTAAAAAAAAAAAAACACCTCAAAGAGTTATATAAACCTTTGATATTATACATTTTACATAAAAATTCAGCTAAATTTGTGCTTAAATGGTGAGAACCAGTCCTTCCCATGTTTTAAAGAGCATTTCCCTAACAGTGCATTTTCATATTTTACATTTTATACAGTTGGTCAAAGAATAACCCATCCTGCAGTTAGACGGCGTATCCGTACTGATGGTCGTATTTTAGAGAAGTTCTGCCTCCCGCCGTGCTCGGTGCATTGCTGCCAGCGGTGAAGATGGGGCCCGATTCGTGGATCCCGGACAGGTTACCCCTCACTGAGCTGTACTGCACCCCATGGTGGGTACGGTATCCCATTACTGACTGGAAACTGGAGTGCCTGCTGGTGGGTCTGCTCTCGGGAGCAGGGGCATCCTCCCTGTGAAAACAAGGTAAAAACAGGAGCCTCCATTAGAGGATGCTCTGATCTGGGATTTCCGCCCATCACCACCCGTGGGCACCAAACACTCCCAGCTGTGATGTAATACCTGATTTCATTTGCTGCCTCCTTCTGGTAGCGCTTCTTTTGGCAGCAGCAGATCAGGAGCCAGATGAGAAGCAGGAGGAGGAGGAGGAGCAGCAGGGCGCCTATCACCGCTCCGACTATGACGCCCACTTTATCGGTCGCTGGAAGAGAGGACGCGGCACCAAGACATCAAACCACTGGATCCCCCTCTATACATATCATTTGATTTCACTGGAGGCCTTTACTGATTTTCCTTCTTTTTGTTTTTTAATAAGGTCTCCAGCAAAATAGAAAAACAGCATAAAGAATAAAAAAGCAGCTTGAGGGTATTTACATGTTCAGAGTTTTGATTACATGAATATCATGGACTTACGGTTGTATGCATTCAGTTTGTATTTGCACTGCGCCTGGCCCACTGCATTTTTCACCTCGCACACATACGTCCCGGTGTTGCTGTCTGTGTGGTTCTTTATGAGGAGCTCTCCGGTCTCCGGATCTAAACGAAAGGAGGGATGTTTCAGGACACCCGTACATAAAACACAAACGTCTCTGTGGAGCTGCGTACCTTGGGTGGCGGTGGTTGGCATGGTGCCCCCGCTCTCTCTTTTCCACACATAACTGAGAGGGATGGTTCCCTTGGAGGATTTACAGCGGAGGGACACCGTAGATCCTTTCTCCTCTCCGCCTTCAACCCAACACTTTGGCACGGAGGGGGGAACTAATGATAAGACAAACACAAATCAGGTCATATACAGAGCCTCACAAAAGGCCTCAGAGTGTTTTACTGAGGTTTTATATGATGCAGCACACTTGCATAAGCGTGTGACGTGGATTTAATTCTGCTCCCCTGAGAAAACTCTTTGTAGAACAACCTCCTGCTGCAGTTACAGCTGCAAGTCTTTATGTCTCCGCCAGCTTTGCGCGTACTGAGACTCGACATGTTGTCAGTTCTTTGTAAAATAGGTCAAAGCCAGGCAGATTGGATAGAGAGCGTCAGTGAACATCAAACTTTTGAGTCATTCTACTGATCTTTAACTGGGTTTGTGTCTGACTGAATGGGCTTTGATCTAAATCGGTCCACTGTGGCTGATAGTGCTATTAGCCTGTTAGCTTCCACATGTTCCCATCAGCTAGGAAGGGCTTCACTTTAGCTGCTTGATGACCATTTCCCCGCAGCATGCTGCTGCCAACACCATGCCTCACAACTACCACCTTTCTCCATGTTTGTGCTGAATGTTAAAAAGGACTTCTTATAGCTTTTTCTCATGATTTTTTTTTTCCTAATTAGTCTTTTTGGCAAACAGATAAATAAATAAATCAATAAAATCAAGAAGATTATATACATCAGTTTTCGTCGACGGTCCATTTTGAGTATATCAACCAAACAAGACACAAACCAAAATAAAAAGAAAAAAAAGGTGACAAACCATACATAAAACATTGACTTCTGAGCAACTCAAATTGGTACAGGAGTATTGCATAAATGACATTTATCCCGTCATGTCTTCCAAATAATTCAAAAATACCCCCCAAACCTGATTGAGCACTGGAAAAAAATCTAAATCTAGATAAGTCATTTTTTCTTAAGATAGGTGCTTTTGTTCTTGGATTGAGGAGGTAAAAGATAAATTTTGCAAATGGAACAAGACAATTTACATTTAAAATAAGAAAACACTATTGCATTGTTTTATTTCAAGTGCATATTATCTAGTGATCTTATTTTAAGAGTAAAATACTCATTACATTGGCAAACTATCTTATTTACCTTCTCAAATTAAGGATAAATACACTTAATTTAAAACATTTTAGCTTATTTATAGATCATTTTTCCAGTGAACCGATCGTCTCTCCCTCCACCATTGAAGGTTACCCTCTCATATAAGGCCATTTTTTTCATCAGTTCTGTCCATTCCCTAAAGCAGCAGATGACAGCTGTTATCCAATGCCTCAGTATTATCCTACTACATCCAGTTACGGTTGCTATCGTATCCAAAGCCTCTGTCTTCCAGATAGACTAATATTCACTGGTAACACTCCCAGAATTTATAAGGCAGGAGATTTAGAGAAATTAAGCTGAAATAGATTGTGGAGTAAAAAATGTTGAGGTATGTCAGCCTCGTTCATGGCACGAAGGGGAGGACTGTTGTTTTGAGAAGGTCTATCCGGACAGTGAAAGATATATTAACCTAACAGGGAATGGCCCTGATGAACTCAAGTTATTTTTCCTCCAAATGTTCACGTGTGAGAAAGTTCTTTATACAGGAGGTGGGTTGGTTCCCCGGGGGGAAGTGTGTGTGTGTTGGGATTTTAGGTAGAAATGAATGTACTGAGTTTTGCTTAGTCAGAGCCCTATATCTCTGTCTTAGTACGTTAAATAAATTTAAACCTTATTTCTTGCAGGAAATGCCTCAGCTTCTTAAAGGAATAGTACACCCAAAACATGATTAGCCTTCATTTTCTACTCACCCCCATGCTGAACAACACTCTGGAGTACTTTTTTGATATCTCAAATGCATCTGGAGATCTGGGAGGCTTCTTGCTGTCTGCTGACATTGAAATAATGGAGGTCTATGGCGCCCGAGGCAGAAAGGTCCATAAAAATCCACAAAAAACGTGTCAATATTCCTCCATACTGCTCGTCCAATGTATTCCAAGTGTCCTGAGTGGGTAGCATCCAGAATTTACTCGAAACGAAGTCATTTAGAATGTTTTTAGAGCATAAACAGTAGTGTATAGGATTTCCTGAAAGCGTGCACCTGCGCGTTCACGACGCTACGGAAGCCGGCAGACCAAACCAGATGAAAATGCGCATTCAGCGTCTGCTCTGCCGATAATGCAAGCGTAGAAGAAGAAATGTGCTGTTTACCTGTGCAAAGAAAGAAACAACGAAAGAAAAATGTCTGAGGACTTCAGTGTTGAGGAAGAGCATGAGTTCTTTGCCGAGCTGAATGCGCACTTTCATCTGGTTTGGTCTGCCGCGGTTTCCGTAGCGCCGTGAACTCGCTTTCAGGAAATCCTATACACTACTGTTTATGCTCTAAAAACATTCTAAAGGACTTCGTTTCGAGTAAATTCTGGATGCTACCCACTCAGGACACTTGGAATACATTGGACGAGCAGTATGGAGGAATATTGACACGTTTTTTGTGGACTTTTATGGACCTTTCTGCCTCGGGCGCCATAGACCTCCATTATTTGAATGTCAGCAGACAGCAAGAAGCCTCCCAGATCTCCAGATGCATTTGAGATATCAAAAAATTACTCCAGAGTGTTGTTCAGCATGGGGGTGAGTAGAAAATGAAGGCTAATCATGTTTTGGGTGTACTATTCCTTTAACTCCACCAGTTTTTTTTCAAGAGAGTAATAATTCCAGCCCAAAGCTGATAATTTTTTTCACAACCAAAGAGCATATGAACTGCCCACTTCTTTCTGGCATTTCCAGCAGGAATCCTTATCTGTTTATATTCTATTTGTTGGAGCCTATTAAGAATTAGATTAATTAATTTTTTGCAAAATTATTAATGTTAAAGATCTAAAGTTGTGTGAATGGTAGAGCTATTGTTTATTTGTTTATTTACCGTATTGGTTTTGCTTTGACCCTCTTCCTTGTCAGTCCGCCTCCTGCTGAGATTAACAAGTAGAAGCAGCTGATGAGGTGGATCTGATTGTTTGTTTGAAGAAGTGAGGAGTGCAACAGTTTTTTCACACACACATCACTTAACTTTATATTTAAATTTTTTGTAAGTCAACTCTGAGAATATTTCTGTTATTTTTTATAAGTAAAGGAAACACCCCTTTTTCGAAACAAGAAAAACAAGTGCTTTTTGTTTTGTGAGTCGAAAAAACCTCCTAAGACTACTCTGGCAGTTTTTAATTTTTTGGGAAACTAATTTACTGAGGGTCCAAAACTTTCTAGTAAGTATTTTGTACTGAATCATCTGTGCATGTGTTTCCCTTGAACGGATGTACCAAGAGGCCAAAAGCTTCTCCCAAAAAATTTGAGTATCGAAATCGTTCTCCCAGCCCTTTCTCAACCCCTCCAACTGGGGTGCCTGAGCCTCTCTAATAACCCTAAAGGATTTTGATGCCCTGCTACTACTGCCAGGCGTGAGACATTTCCTGAATACTGGATGGGGGGGTCTGGATTACCATTAGGGATATCTTTGATGCAGGGTCTAATTTGTAGTTTTCAATGATGATTTTAATCTTGGATGATCGTTCTACCATCAACAAACTAAATATGATCTGATAGATGTTCTTCCCTTTAGATGTTGTTCTATATCCCAGTTTGCTTAATTTGGCCCCTTCAACATGATTTTTGATATATAATGCAATTAAAATAAGGTAATGGAGAAGTTTTTAAAAAGGTTTTTATGATAATTTTGCTTAGCTACTCAAATCAAATACTTATTTTAAGAATAGTTTAGTAGTATCCCTTTTTGCACTGGCTGTTGCCTTCCTTTGTCTTCATGATGCTGTACTGTTGTCTAAAAGAGGCTCTGGGAGCGTTTTTATTCTGAGTAAATCACAAAAAGCTGCACCTCATCTACTGTCTGAGTGCAACATGTTCCACAGGATTTTATTTAGGGATTCTGAGGTAAAGGCGACCGAATACAAATGTACATCCCAACTTCTTCAGCTTTGTTCTGTGTTTTTCAGAGAATGTTGACAAATTCAGTGGATATGAAGAATGGGAATGTTGAGGCAATGTCAAAGAATACAACATCGTCAGTGTTTCTGTAGTAGTAAGAAGGAGAAAAACAAAAGATATATACTTGTTAGCCGTATATATGCAAGACCAGGTCTTAAATTTGGATGGGGGAAAATGTAAATAATAAGATCCTGTTTATTAATGGCGACTTCAGCATCGATCTATTAAACTGAAATAGCCATGAAGAAACCCAGGAGTCTAAAAATACCATTAATACATTTACTAATCATGGTGAAACAATAATTGATAAAACATTTACCGATTATATGGAAAGCAACACAGCAGGTGGTTTTCTAATTAATATTAGTGATAAAATTCCAGTTTCTGTCAATCAACAAAAGACGAATAAGTCTATTATTATAGAATCAGAACGTCAAGGAAAACAGTTATAGAGATTAATACAGATTATTTTGAAATCAGTCAACGTATCCTGGATTTTTTGGGGCCATATCGAAGCTTATATTCCTTTTTATTTCTCCATTAACGTGATAAAAACGGACAGATGGAAAACAAATGTGATTCAAGTAAGTCTAAGTTTAAATTTATCCACAAACAAAAAGAAGTGTTAACAATGGATAGAAGATGGAGGGAGTGGCGTTTGCATTCCTGCTAAATGCGCCAATCCATCTGTAAATGCATGAAAGTATCGACTGATGCAAGAAAAAACCTGTTAGCGTTGAACAAAGATATCTGTCTATCTCTACGCTGGAATGGCTTCCCTACACAAAACAGGGAATGAGTTCAAAAACTGAAACAAGTAATAAATATAGAGACACCTCACATGTTTATAGCTGAGATTTTTTTTATTTTTTATTCCTACATCAGATGATACCTGCATGCATTCTCCGCATAATTAGCACATTGAGCAGCCATGTCTTAGGATAACATGAAGTACACACATTGCACCCTCCATTTGGAAGCATTTTAAACTGTTAATTAAAGTTTAGTTTATGTTTTAAAGGTCCAGTGTGTTATAACTACAGGGATTTACTGGCATAAATGGTATATATAATCTATATGTATATTATTTATTACCATCTATAAACTGAGAGTCTCAATCTTTATGTTTGCCTTGCCTTAGAAATTGCTATTTATTATTACATAGCAGTGGGTTCGCATTTGTGGAGGAAGACATCTACGACAAACTAGTGACTATAGAGATCACTATTACGCCCAAATGGGACTGTAATAGGCCTATATGCTTAGCCTGAGGTAGTCCTACTCAATTCTAGTCAGAATATGAGTCTGATGCTGCTCCATAGAGCTGTGATTATGGGGCGTGTTTCGAACGAACCAGGAAAAAAAATGCCTCTGCACTCAATTGGATAGACCTACAACCAATAAGAGCAACGGAGTGCGTGACGTATGTTAAGCGACGCATAGTTGTTGTCAACAAAAATCAAAGCGTGCAGTTGCACGCCTAGAATAAGAAGATGAGCCTTGATCACGTTTCTCTGTTCCTCTTTTAAAATTAATTTGCTGTCGATATCTTCTAGAACAGACCTAATAGCAGAATCTACTCACCTCAACTCTCCAGCGGCAGCCATTGTTGTTGTCACCCAAGCGCGCTTTGGTGACGTGGTTGATTACGTTACTGTTGATCATCTGTCCATCATCGTATAAAGCCCGCACTGACAATTTGATTGGCCCGCCAGATATTGTGCGAGCATACTCGCACTACTATGGAGCAATGCCAGACCGAACTTCCCGACCTCAAACGTTGTGGGCGGGACTACGTTCGGAATGGCATCCAGGCTACTATATGCTATCCTACACAGACTAATAAAATACTATTTATAAAATTCACTATGTAAACTAGACTTACACCGGCCATTATCAGTAACAACCTGGTTGTTGAAGACGGCAAACTTCAAGTGTCAGTTGTTGTGTTTTTGTTAGTTGTTTTCTGACCGGACGCATATCTTTCTCCTGCCCTCGGTCCATGTTTGTTTTGATCATAATGCTGAAAACAGGTGGACCAATCACCTGGACAACAGAGGTAAGGGGACACAGCATTCCTGCAGAGCTAATGCAGAAGCAGCGGGGAATCACTGATCACTAGATCAGGAAGACGGCTGAGGAGCACAGCGGCAGATCGAGAGGCCTGCTGGGAAACAGCGCTAATGGCCCGGAAGAGGGTAGAGCTGGCCCGGGCTAACTAGAGGCTAACTGCAGAGGGTTGAAGCGGAACAGAGGAAGATCAGATTAGTCCACAGGGTGGAGGGAGGTCTGAAGACAGGGGAGATAGGCTGTGGCTTATTGTGAGGAGGACGGTGCGACGTTACAGGAGCCACCAGGGAGACGGAGAAGAACGAGACGATGGCAGGCCAAGGCTAGCATCCAGAGGCTAAGTGCTGGGTTTTATCCCGGAGTGAGCGGGATAAAAGAAGCAGCAGTTGGAGGTAGGATAGGAAACAGCCCTTCTACGGCTAAATAAAAACAGCTTTTCAAAAAGCTTGATGCTGCGATTGAATGCAAATGAATTTCGTTATCTCTTGATAATATAGGTAGAGTGATGTTTCGGAAGCCATTTTTTACCATGACGGCCTCTGAATTGTTTAAGGTGAAAGACAGTGTGAGGGGGTGGTTCATGTCGCTGCAGTCTGACCATTAGAAGTCACTGAAAGTTACACATTGTGGCTTTAATTGAGATTCGTGAAACATTTGTTATCATCGTGTCAATTTTTATGATGTAAATAGAGAAATAAAAAGGAATATCAGGCCCATATATAAGTTCAAAAAATTTATGATCGGTTGAACTGATTTCAAATAATCAGTATCGGCCTTAAAGAAAGTAAAACTGTATCAGTCCATCTCTAATGAATTGCTACAGGTATTTACAGTAGCAGACATTCAAAATGGCCCTTCCCAGTCAAATGCCAGCAGAATGGTAGCCTACTCCCAGCAGCAAAATCCCCTCCAACTTCCAGCACTGGCCCTCTGCTGGGCGGGCATATTTTCTTTTTACTCCGACTCCACCCATTCACTGAATTACAGGATCTGACAGGAGAAGGCGTTTCTCTTTAGATCTTAATGTCCACAAATCATGACAGAAAGAATATTTTAGTGCAAAGATTGATTGATGAATGAATGAATTGTAGGGGACCTGCCGAGGGCCCATCAAGGAAAGTGGCGAAACCTTGAATGGCTTCTACTGTATGAAATTATGTAACCAGAACTCTCACTATTGAACAATGTTGAAAGATTTTTCTTATTTTTGAAATTCTGAAAAGATAATTGCTGTGTTTAAATGTGTGATGTCATATTTGCTCTTTGCCAACATGTTTAAATAAATAAAATATTCTGAATTCATTCTGGAGGTTTTGAGAAGTGTGAGGTTCCCACCTAAAGCTAAATAAAGCGTGAGAGAAGTAGGAGCGCAGACATTCCAGGTGAATGACAGGGACAGGTAGACAATGAAAGGGAACTTTGTGATAATAAACAGGTACAACCGGTAAAAAGCAGAAGTTCCACCTTACCTTGAACAACCAGTGTGACTTTTCTCATGTCCACGCCCGGTGCCTTTTTGACTTTACACTGGTAGGTTCCTGTGTCTGAATCTGTCAGAGCTGAGATGGTGATGGAAGCATCCCCCTGCTTTGGGTCTGTGGAAAACTTCAACCTTTTGGTAAGGTCTGGGTCATGGATGTGCGTTTCAGTGACTGTGTATGATAAGATCTGAGATGCAAAGTTTCAGACTTTTGTTTGGTTTAAAATATAAACACCAAAGATCCACCGAACACAAATAGCATGAACAACTCACCAGGTGGTCTTTCTGTGTCATGTCAGGGCTGACGTTGGACCACTCTATGTCCAGGTCTCCTGTGTCCCCCGCTGCCGGGGTGTAGGTGCACCCCAGGCTGACCGTCTCCCCTTCTGCTTTCTGAACAGTCTGCGGCCCCGATGATGTAATCTGCATCGCCTCTGTGATGGAAAAGGTTCCAAACTATCAACTTATCAAATCTACTTTTTCCTTCCTTTTACATTTTAATTCCATTAAACCCAACACGCACAAGAGGGGGGAAAAGAAAAAGAATAAAACTAATTTCCCTCAGAAATGCATTAACCATTTTTTTTCTTTGCAGCTTAATGATATTCAAGCTGTGGGCCAGAGCTCCCTAGAATGCTCCGAGTGGGAAAGACGTACTGACGTGAGACTAATTGGCCTCTTAAGTCAACTGAAGATTGAGGACTTAGAGCTGGAATACAAAAAAAATAGAGTGATACATTTTTTTTTAAAGGAGCTGCAACCCAATATAATTCTGGAGGCTCATTAGCTGGAAGTGATACACACATACATATGAATATGTATATATACACATACATATGTATACACACACATATATATATATATATATATATATATATACATATATACACACATATATATACACACATATATATGTATATGTATATGTGTGTGTATATACCGGTATATATATATATATATATATATATATATATATATATATATATATATATATATATATATATATATATATATATATATATATATACACAGATATATGTGTGTGTATATATATGTGTATATATATATATACACATATATATGTGTGTGTGTATATATATATATATATATATATATATGTGTGTGCGTGTATATCTATGTGTGTATATATACATATATACACACATATATATAAGTATATGTGTGTATATATATGTATATACATATATATGTGTATATATATATATATACACACATATACACACTCACACATATATATATATATATATATATATATATATATATATATATATATACACACACACATATATATGTGTATATATATATATACACATATATATACACACACATATATCTGTGTATATATATATATATATATATACACACACATATATATACATATACATAGACATATATATAAATATATATATATGATATGATTATAAACTGATCAGAAAAAAGTTGAAAACACAGCTAACAAGATGGTATTTTTTCCCCTGGGAGTCTGAGCTTCCACACACACCCTCATGACTCACTGTTTACAGCAATGAGCTTCAACCATTTCATCCTCACAAACAGCAATTTAGTGGAAATAAACTGAAACAAACCCGACTTCTTTATTCATCTGTGAGGCATAAAAATAATAAACTTTTATTCCTCACAGTTAGATCTTTAACCTTAACTGTATACATAAAAAAAAACAAAAAAGGAGCGCTATTTAAATCCTCCTGTTGCCGCTTCATCAAAACCGACACTCCAAATTGAAGCAGCAAACAAATAAAGTGTGTCGCAGGTATTTATGAAAGCATGCAAATGTCAGACATGATGAGGAGAGGCAGGAAAGCAGCTAAAACTAGTCCATCAAATGTTTACACGGTGAAACAGCCCCCCTGGGCGTAACACTGCTGTAAGGAAGATGTGGAGTATTTTTTTTTTCTCCTCTATCTTAGGAGGCTTGCCAATGAGCCCAGTCACTAAGCTTGATACAAAGAGCTGAAAATATTCAAATCCTCCCCATCCTCTGGCCTGATGTGCATCATGTTTTTATCAGTGTTTTTCAAAGGAGCCATCAACATGGCTTTTTCACTTTGCACAATAAACTGGTCTGATGCTGAACGGTGAAGATCTGGATGCTTTGTCTTAACTATCACTGTTCACCTGCTGCATCATGCATCTGATTGCATTTACCTCAGCTGGAAACAGAAAGCTTCAGAGAACTCTCAGAAATAATTTCTCTCTCAGGGACAGAAAGGGAAAGAAGAAAAAAGCTGTCTCTCAGGGTTGTGCTGCACATGCAGACACAGCTCTGATCCTTAGCAACAGGGGAGGAAGAAAAAGGATGAATGTTACTCAAGGTGCTCATCAGACACCTGCATTTTTTACATTTGGTTTCCTGAGCGCCCCGAAAGGAATCCGCCAATCAGTTCGAGGCTGAGGCATGGAAGGTTGATCAACAGGACCCATCTGAACACCTAGAGCACTTTGTGTAGATCTGAAAGCAAGCCTCACCTGTCCTCGGGTGAACGGCTATTAGAAACAGCACAGCCAGCTCCAGCCACGCTCTCCAGCCTGTAGGATCCATTCCCTGAGAGCAAACAGGACGTTAAGCAGAGAAAATATCCTGAAAGTCACTTCAATCACAGCCTGTTATCTCTGAACGCTTCGTCCTTCAACGGGAGTCTCAAAAGAGAAAATTAAATGCTGTATTTTTTAGATTTTCAATGCATGAGTGAGGTCTGGAATACATCATGATCTAGCAGAAGCCTGACAAACAGGGTCTGTCAGTACACAGCAGGAATATCAAGATCTATTCATCAATAAAGAAAGAGAAATAAAAACCGAGGAGCTCTGATGTACCTTAAAGAGATCAGGTCCAATTTAAATGTGGTTCCTTTGAGGCCTGTCACTGTTTCACTGTTTCACTGCTGCTTGCCTGTTTTGCTCTCAGGTGAAACTCAGCAGAGGTAAGCAGGCCACACCCTCTCTGATCATAGTGCATGTTCTGGCCCCTCCCAGAGATACAAAACCAGATGAACTTCCTTCATACTGGTTTTATGGGTTTAAAGTCCCCCTGCTAGAGCTCTTTGCTTTGATATCACGGCACAAAATGAGAAATATATATCAATTGATAGAGCTGCTTTTATTCAGGACGAAACAGCAGTGGATATTGCTTTTTACAGTTGTTTTTAGCACTGTATAAAGATGTCTTAGATTTATTAACTATGATATACATTTTCATTCGTATACTCAGACATTAATCTACAATAATAGCAAAGTTTGTGGGATTTTTAATCTTCCTGTTGAGTATATCAGTGGTTTGTTGGTTTTTTCTATACATAGGCAAAAAATATATACCATCTGCTCCGGTAAGTTCAGCTGCATAAGGAGCCATTCACCATTTCCAACATTTCAACAAATATACAAAACGTCTCTTTTTGGACATCGCCTCTAAAATAATAATAAAAAAAAATTCTAATTTATTTCCCCATCCCTATTTTATTGTAGACCAGAGGTGACCATGTCTGTTCTTTAATTTCTGATTACTTTATCCCAGTTTATTTCTTACTTTATTTCTTTATCTCATTACAAACATCTGTACTTTCTACTCCTTACTTTCTACAGAGCGTCTCGTTACGTCTATGTTGATATCAACAAGATTTAACAGCTGCGATAAAACAGGGAGAATCAAAAGCGCAAAGAGAATCGGTTCAGTTGAAGACCAGTTAGTTTATAAGAGCTGTGCTGCTGCCATCAACACCTTTGTTTATAGATGTTCCAGATTTTCCAGTGTAGTCCTGTTTCTCTGACTGTGACTGGCTGGATCTGATTCTGTCTACAGTGTTTACACTGTCATTGTAACCAAAGTAAATATCTATTTATTCTGGACCCTTAAAATTTTTTACAGATTTTTCTTTTTAGTAGAATAAATTTCTTTATTCTCCACCACGCTTGATTTTCTGTGGATTTATTAAATTTTGATTGAAAAAAAAAAAGGTTGGTAAGAAAGTTGTTATTTTGACCTTTAAATTTACATGTTATCCAATCCAATCCACTTTATTTATATAGCACGATTTCAATAAACACAAGGTTTCCAAAGTGCTGCACAAAAAAGATAAAATAACTAAAATAAATAAAAGTTAATAAAATAAAATGAAATAAAAGCACTGCCCGCACAGGATAAAAATATGCATGTGTAAACATACATGTTATGCAAATTTTAATGCTATTTGCAACTTTAATCGTCTGAACATCGAAGCTCTAAAAGTATTCGACTCCCTATTGAGAACTGTCTGCTTTAATCTGTATCATTCTGTCTGAAATATGGATCTAGAAGAAAACTAGACCAAGTCAGTTTTGTTCTGTTCTCCCAACCAGCACACTGAGCAAAGGAGGAAAATTAACCCAGTTTCTATTTATGGAGTTTCTTCTTTTAAGAAAAGAGCTTTTAAATGATCTTGCATCTTTTAGTGCTAAAGCTTAAATTTACTTAAATATATGATAAAATCTTTAGTGTTTTACTTTCAATTATGGAGCCTAATCTGTACTTTTATCTTCATTGGATTCTTTTTAACCCTTTAAAGCCCGATCCAAGAATAAAACAAAACAGAAAATTACTTTTTTTTGGTTTGAAGTCCTTATTTGGCCTTTTAATAAAATATGTAAAAAGAAAAAACAGAAATAAATTTTTGATATTAATAATTTATTACTATGCGATAAGTCAAGTTTATTTTTGTGTAGTCTTCTGCCCTCTGTTATCAGGTATATCTGATTGTGTACAATAGGATTTGGAGCAAAGTTTTTACCATTAAATTATGCAAAAGGTGTCAGACGCAAAACATTTCAGAAACCGTATATATCAAATACGATACATTTGGCATTATAGGGTTAAATGATCTTGTATCGTTTAGTGCTAATGCTTAAATTTACTTAAATATATGGTAAAATCTTTAGTGTTTTACTTTCAATTATGGAGCCTAATCTGTACATTTAATTTTATTAGATTCTTTTTAAAGCAGGAATCTTAAGCTTTACGTACTTTCGACACCTCTGGCACAAAGAACTCATGATTATAGGTGACTATTGAAAATGAATTACGGAAAAATTTAAATTGCTGATTACTTACAAGCTTTCTATTAAAAAAACTACATATGGATATACAATACCTAAATGAACATCAATTTAAATTAGCTAAATCAGTAAAATGTGTACAACCGCTTAATAAAAATGAGCAAATAACCCCTAATAGATGCACGGCATCCACTTTAATGGGGCTTTATGACTCTCCACCCAGGACGCTTCAGCCTAGGGGGTGGCATGAGAGAAAGTCAGATAAATCAATGAATGAATACATGATTTACGAACAAGGCAAGTCTTTTCCAAAAACACTTTTATTTATAATAAAGAGCCTATCAGGTTGTAAAAAAGTAAAGCACAAGAAAATGGTTGAAAAAAGGAAATGTGCTACTGTCTCTTAAAAAAAAATCTTCAGTTTTTAAACAAAAGAATCTGATTACTCTTCTTGAAAATCTATGACTGTGTTTAAACACCACAGGCTTTAAGACCCAGATGTTCATGGATACATAGTTATGCTCAATACTAAGCTGCAGTCTCAACTATATTTAGCTCTGAAGAATATTGCGTAATCCTCATCGGTTTGACTTCGGATGATTGTATGCATGTATTTACTGCGTGTCCACGGGATACTCCCTCTGTTGTCTTGGTTGGTGTGAAGACTTAATCAAGCCTGGGCTTGTTATCCATCACCGAGCTGAGAGTTTAGATGATTATTATTTGTTTTATTTGTAAATAAATAAGTTGCAATATGCAGTTTTTTGATATTTGAACACGTATCCTGGTACACATCTAGGAATAGATCCATTTATCTCTTGATGGCTCGTTTGGAGCATCAAAGGGGTGGGGCATTAGGATTAGACAGTAACAATGGTTGCCATGGTGAAAATATTTGTTAAAAAAAAACATTTTTTTTCTATTTGTAATTGAGGGAAAGGTTTCACCGCCTTCTTTCATACAGCTTAATGGCAGTGCACAGCAATACTAGGTGGGGAGGGGCTAAGGCTGCCATATGTGGAGTTAATTTAGTTCCATAAATAAAAAAATAAAAATAAAAACACATTTAGTAAATGGAAATTAAAAAAGTTGAAAATAATTAGTTTCTAAGATTTTTATTTAAGTTTTTTTATTATTATTTCCATTATTATTTTTTGATTTTTTTTTCCATCCAGATTTTATATTTTTTAAATGTTTTTTTTTTTATTTCTCTTTTTTCACAGAGCCTTAAAAACTGTATTCCTTTCCAATTGCATTTTTTACAGGTCACATTGTCTTTACTTTAATAGAAATAGATTCGCTAACGTCCAGCAGACCCATAGAAAAGCAACTTTGCTCCTCACTCAGGTCAACCTCCAAGAATAAAGAAAATAAGATCTGTGAAACGCAATTGGAGAAAAAATTCAAATATATAAATAAATAAGTAAATGAATAAATAAAACTGAATCTGAAAAAGAGACATTTGAAAAATAAAATATGACATAAAAAAGGAAGAGAATCCGAAAAAAGAAAATTGAAAAATTTAAATGAAAAAAAAAAACAGCAGTTATTCTTTTTTTCTTTATTAAGGAGGTGATCAAGGTTTCGTTTCTGGATTGCATTTTGTTTTATTTTCAATTTATAAAAAGTGTTCTTTGCTTGCAATAATGGAACAAAATCACCTCCATAGGTACGACTGTTTTCTACATTCCATGAATTCAAAAGAAAAAAAAAAAAAAATAGAAAATTCATAAACCGAAACTGTGAAACGGTACAACAGGATATTTCAAATGTTTTAAAACCAAAACATTTCTGCAAACATCAGGGCCTTGATGCTAGTAACCTATATGGGTGGCCTGTTCCTGTCTGAGTGATACCGGTTTTTTTTTATGTAAGGTTTATGTAAAGCAGCTGATGACAGGAGTTAAAATGCACCCAAGTGTCTCATGAGTAGCTCAACAACTATGTTGCTGAACAACCTTTTGTGTAGATCATCTACCATGATATGTTGCTGGGAAGCAATGCATGTCTGCAGGCACGCCTCTCTGTGAAAGCTGTAAAAGTCTGCAGTGGCAGAAGTGAACAAGTCTCCCTAAAATAATGAATGCATTTTTTATCTTTATGATTTTTTTTTAAAGAAATAACTAAGTCTGACAAGCCCCACAAGTTGTTTCCCCTCATTCTTTCTTTTTTTGTTTTTTTGACAACACATTCACGGTTGTTATTCCGCACTGACAGACAGCAGACAATAGGAGCTGTGACAATTTGACGGCTGCAAATTTAGACCTGCAAACTGTGTGACAGCTGCTGCTGCTGTTTATGCTCCTTTGCCTTTTTTTTTTTGTTTTGTTTTTTTAAATTTTGAGTTCATCTAAAGAGTCACAGATGGCTTGAATTTTGTATTAAATATCACAAAATCTCCCTGTGTGTCTCCTCCAATGAACATCAGTGGAATCACTTGGTATCGATTACAGGAGGGCGAACAGGAGCTATATGATGTGAGCACAGAGTGTGACGTTAGCCATTAGGAAACTTAAGTGCTGGTTTAATGCTGTGCTGCCAATAACGTTCATTATGGAGATCAGTATGAGGCATGATCGGAAAGCAAATTCCAACTCCACCCCTGTCGTCTCCTAGATGTGTATTTTCATGGCGTGAACCTGCTGCTGTATGCAGAGTGGCTGACTAGCACCACGCCCCGACACTTCTGCTATGCAAGGTGCTCCTGATTGAACCTGCAAATGTCAGTGTTTGTGTGAGATTGTGAGGTATTGGCTGCCTTCCTAGCGGATGGTTAATTGCTCCTCTTCCTCCTCCTGGGGAGGAGGTGTTCCTGGCACGGAGCGTGGAGCCAAGCAGTGTGACCAGAATAGAATAGTTGAATAGAAATATCCTTGAATGTCCCACAATGGAGACGTTCTAGTGTAAGAGAAGCAAAGTTAAAGCCACAAACACACAAGGGTAAGAAAATAAATACTGGATATCAGAGTAAGAGACATTTAAATACCACTCTGAAATGCAGGAAAATAAAGAAATTACTTTTGTTCAGTCATTGTTGAAAGGAAAGAACACGTTTTGTAAATTAAAATAAATAAGGAAAAAGCAATTCAGGAATGAAACTGAAAAACTTTTGAACAAAAAACTTTTTAGAGAGTAACTTTGTTGTTATCGTAGAATTCATTATTTTAAATATTTCATGCTTCAGTTTTTAATTTTATTTGTTTAACAGATTTCATTTTAAGTATAGTTTTTTTTTTTTTACAGATTCTATTTTGTAATTTTACAAATTGCATTCCTTTCAAATTGCCTGTCACATTCTTTTCTGGTGACGCACACATTGACCAATGAAAATGCTGTTGCTAACTTCATACAGACCAATAGAAAAGCATCTTTGCTTTTTAATCAAGAGGAAAGCCCGCCCCCATAATGTAATTAATTTATGCAATCTGAAAAAGAGAAATTTGAAACAGAAGCTGAAAATATGAAAGCTGTTAAAAATTGAAAGAACTAGTTTGAAAAATAAAACTAAAATATCAAAAATGTATTTGAAAAAAACTATTCTATGAAAACACCTTTTTTTTTTATTTCATTTTATATATTTTTTGTATTAAAAAATTGTATTAAAAAAGTTTTATAAAAAAAGTTTTTATAATAACATTTAACAAAGTTTCATTTCTGGATTGCATTATATTCTAAATATAATTACAAAATACGTATTTTTTCATCTCTATGTTTTTCTAATCTGATATTCAAAACATGTTGTTTGCTTGAAAGTATATTGTAACAAAATTCACTCCATAGATATAATACTATGCATTAAAAATAACATGCTCAGGTCAAAGTAATTATGTGACTGAGGTCATTTGTAAAACGTGCAAAGTGTACATGTGTTTTCATGTATTGAAAATAAATTATTAACAACAAATGAAAAAAAAAGGTGTAAACCAGCATGGAGGTTAGCAATTTAATAAATTGACAGCTGCTGGGAAGAAGGATCTGCGATAACGCTTCTGAGAGCTCCTGGGGTGCAACAATCTGTCACAGAAGCTCTGCAGCAGCTTCATGCTTTGGGATTCAGAGTCCAACAGTGATTTAATTAATTCTAGAGTTCTTTGCTCTCTTGTTAGAGGTAAGAGGAAGTTTCTGATGAACTCAACTCATCCACTTCCTGTCATCTATTTATACCATATAACTACAGCAGAGAAGACAGCTGATAAATAAAGAAAAGTTATTCTGCAGCGTCCTCTTCCAAGGGTAGAGATTCCATCCAGTTCAGTTTTCGGGAGATTTATCTAAATTATTCACAAAATAATTCTAACTATTCACCAATTGAAAATCCACCCTAAAGAAGAGGATAATTAATTAAATCATAACAGCAATCAAGCAAATATCGAATCAATTAATTCAGCCGTCGTCAAAAACAGTTTAGACACTAAATTTTCTTTCACCCTTTTTCTTTCTACGCTCCTTTCTCTCCTCTGAGTCTCAGCTCTTTCACACATCGCTTGGACAGTGGCTCCCGTTTAAAACTCCTTAGACTTACATTTAGATAACTTTTATTGTCATATTGTATACACAGAGTGTATACAAAATAAAATTCGCTTTTTACATCTTTCAAACAGTTTCAGAAGTAACATTGGTTTGAGTATTATTGAGTAAGTTTAGCTCATATTTACTCCCTTGGCATAACAAGTAAATGGGAACTAATGGCAATTAGTTCCCAGTAACATTAACAATTAACATTTGAACTTAATTAAAAGTTAAAAACACTTAAAAGATATTTTTCAATTACTTTGAGTGTCTTTATGATGCTGTCTATACTTTACTGCATTTGGAAACTGATGAAGCAGCTCCTCTCAGATGTGAGGCACAGGTAGGTTCACACTAACCTGACTCCGCCAGATGGATTTGCTCCACATATCCATCTGGAAACCTTCCGTTGAAGTAATTTTGGGAAGGGGCGAAAATACTGGTTAGCTGATTGGCCTATGTTGGTGATAGACGGGACAAATAAACCAATCAGATCAACGAAGCATATGACGTACTAACAGAGCGACAACGAAAACACAACCACAAGCCAGGCTACTCTTGCCGAAACCAGTCGGGAGAAGAGCAAAAACATATTTTCCTCTGAGAAAAGCCTCCAGAGCAGTGTTTTGCTCTTCTTTCAGTGAAGAAATACTCTGTAATTCCGATAAAACTTGCTCGATAGCCACGCTAACGCTAGTTTTATCGGCTGAAGCCGCCATGTTCTTTAGACTGAACTGTCGCGCTTCTCGTTGCGTCACACCTCAACCCGCCTGAAAGCCAACGCTGATTGGACGTTCGTTTGGTGAACGGCTCCAAATTTTCTTTAACCGAGAGTCTCCAGACTGATTAGCGAGTGAAACCTTGAAAGCTCGCGAGATCAGGATGGTCTCACGAGGCTAGGTTCACACTTCATGCACTGCATTCTGAAAATACCTTTACTGCTTCGGTATTTTCACACGACCTCTAGCTTTTAGCTACAGAACAGAGCAGCTTAACAACCAGAGTGCAGAGGATCCAGAGTGTCAGAGCGTCAAAGCAACTTGACCTGTGTTTGACCCAGCGTCCAAATTTCTGCGTTTAAATGTTTTTGATGCTCAAAATGCATCCGGTTTGAACGCACCATTAGCCTCATGGTAAGCATGTTAAGCATAACTGGTGCTGGTTAGCCTTCATTTTCACTCTTTCCTGTTTATTTTATCTCCAGTTTCTTTCTCAGTGTAACGCAGGCACTCAGTCTATCACCACTCATCGGTGTCTCCATTTGCACCACCAACTGCACTTCATCATCTTCAGCGCGATCAACTGCGCTAACACAATCTAACCATCAGCACCCCCATCTGCATGGTCTCAGTCTAACTAGCTGGAACATCAACAGCACTAAGATTGCTATAATCCCTGTCCTAGGTTACTCATCTTAGTGAACATCAATCCTCAGCATCAAAATCTGTTGCCAGGGCCTGAGCGCCAAAGAACTTATTTAATTCATGTCAGCGCCTGTATTTCTACCTTTTCTCCTTGAACCCGAGTCAGCCTCGGCAGACGGCCGCTCACACCGAGCCACCGAGTTTTCCTCTCCACTGTCGCTACAAGCATGCTCAGTATGAGGAATTGCTGCCAATGAGTCGATGCAATCAGCTGTTTTTTCCTTAGATAGAAAACTTTGAACCAATCTGACTGTATGAAAGTGCCTTTAGATGACGTGTTGCAAATTGGCGTTATGTAGATACACTGAATTGAAAGTCAATATTAATTTCCAAATTTAGAAAACAATTATTATTTATAATTATTTATTCATTTTTCCCAAAAAATTGAGGCTGGAAGTCGCAGGGAAGCGGCTGTTCTGACCGATGCATTTCCGAATTTTCCAGAGTGGTGCCCGACTTTACACGACTGAATAAAGAACCTTTAAATCCTAAAGAAGAAAAAGCTGGAAAATATAAAAACAAAAGCAAAAAGAAAAGCCAAACACCTGGATGTGATGATAGAAAAGGTCCCACAGCGCCTCTTTAGTCCCATCAGAAGAAGAAAAAACAAGTCTGGATCAAACAGACATCACAGAAAACTGGACCAGATGAGCACAAACGAGATGGGGGGGGGGGGGCGTTGGACAAGCAGATATGAAATGCTCTGAACTTGTTGCATCCCAGCAGCCTCTTTTTGCCACCTGGCGCCTTCTTAATTATCCTGGTAGATGAAAAGCAGTGGGAATTTGGCAGCCTTCACAGCCAAGACCTGCTCCTGTCTGCATACATCTTCGCTAGTTTGGAAAAGGCGGCCTAATCAGACAACAGGGTGGCGAGCACGCCGCTTTGACAGATCTCCAAATTACATGTAAACAGGAAAGCAGGGGTGGAAACAAATGGCCAAAACAAGGAGGGGAGAAAAATCTGGGGCTTGCCAGCAGCCATGTTCAAACAACACAGCATCATGACTCACCGTGTGTCAATGTCAGAAAGCCTGTTGGACGGATATATTTGTCTTCTAAAGGTGGAAATTCACTACGATGAGGATGTTGCCTCTGGCAGGAAGGAGAGGATGCAGTCAGCTCTTTAAAGAGGAACAGAACTGATATACAGCTGGACTGAGTATCAGTGGTCCACTGATTTTAACAAGATACTCATTATGCAACTTTTTATGTTTGAACAACAATCAGTGTTCAGTCGATTTGTCCCCCACATGCAGGCTCTGCAGTCTGGATGGTGCTAGAGTTTAAAAGAAGTTGCAGAAGGGGGATTCATCATGTTTAGATCAAGTTACCATCCAGAAGCAGCTTTTTATCTTCTACCACTTGGAATTTAACACCCACCAAGAAAAGAAGAGAGAAGCAGCAGGGAGCGCTGTTTATCAGAACTAAACGGCTGTACGGAGCGAGGGAAACATCCTTCTCAAGTTTTCCCTCAATGAAGCAGAAAAAAAACATGTTTTTAATGGGCAGTTTAAACTAAGAGCTTATCAGAGCTGGGCAAGTATGGAGGGAATTTTGTTCCATTATTTTTCCCAGCAAAGGAAACTGGAGATTCTAGAAAAAAAAAAACATTTTGAGGATTGAGATTTGAAAAACAAGAAAAAAACAAAAAAACGAAAAACAAAAGACAATCTAGAAATTAAACTTTTTTTAATATATATTTTTCAAGTTTAGTCTTTTTTAGATTTAATTTTCTCAAATACTTTTCAAAGATTTTAATGCTTTGAAATGTATTTTTATCTTGTATTTTATGTTTCTTTTTTGGAGATTTTATATTCCTTTTTTTCCCCTCAAATTTCTGTTTCTAGAGTGAGTTTTACATTTTCCAGTCCTTTAAAATTGTATTTTCCAGATCACACTCTCTTTAATTTTTTTTGGAGCAGGCTTTCCTCTGGAATGAGGAGCAAAGATGCATGTCAAGAGTGAGCTTAGCAAAGTGAAGTTAATGTGATCTAAGAAATGCAATTCAAAAAAATGCAGTTTGTAAAACCCTAACTGAAAAAAAGGGAATTTGAAAAGAAATTATGAAAAAAAAAATATATAATATAATATAAAATCTGCAAACAAAATTATAAATTAAAAATCTTAAAAAAACAATTTGAAGAAAGAAAATGACAAAACATTATCTGTAAACAAAAAAAATACAAAACTTAAAAGGATACATTTTGAAGAAAGCTAATTTTAAAGACAAAATCTGCAAAAACAAAAATTCATAAAATAAAATTTGAAAATATAAAATAAGAAAAAATTAAGAAATTCAAATGAGATCGATGAAAACAGAAAATTTACTCCCAAAACCTTTTTACCAAACACACTGGTTCATAGGTTCATTTTAGATTGCATTGATTTTAATTTACAAAATATGTCCTTCGCTTGCAAAGATAATGCAACAAAATTTACTCCAAACAGGTTCCACCACAGCAAAGTATCTTGAACACTTTTGTAGCATCAAGATCAAAATGTTATCCACTAATTAATTTTTATTTTACAGATAATCAACCTTTTATTCTGTTGCTTTTATCCCCAACACAGCAAACACTAGAGGCCATTTCCCGTTGTGTATCTTTATTAGATGAATTAAATAATTAAAACTGCAATAAGTGGACTCTCAACAGCTAAAAAGTTATTTTGGCCATAAGATTTTCAGCCCAAATATAAACATGTTATGCAAGCAGAGGGAGAATTTGTACAGCCCTATTCTATGGAAAGCCAAAAAGGCCACATATTCGACACTTTGAGTGACAAAAAATTATATTTGGAAAAAAATCAATGTGACTTCAGACATATCTGTAAAGTTATTTATCTTTACTCAATATAAATGAATAAATAAATTATAGTTTTTGTTGAAATTATTAGTAATTTACATACTCTCACTTTACGGCCAAGTGGTGACATACGTATAGAGTCAAAAAAGACAAAATAATTTTTCTTATCTCTTCACCGCACAATTGCCATTTATTTTTACTATAAGAAAGTCATTCATAATGTTTTGGTTTGTAAGGTGATCTGCAGCTGACTTTCATTATTTGCTCTAATTTAGAATGGGATGTAAAATGAACATTTCTAGGCATCATTTTGTAAACTATTTTATCTAGAATTCTATTAGATTTCGCATTTTACTCGCTAAGTCTTTTGATAAATACGTTCCAAGTATAATTAAAATTGTATAATTTAACAATAGAGTTGAAAAGGATTTTTAAAAATTCCCTTTTTTATGTAACAAACCATAATGTAATTTATTTTTCCCATGCTTTTATGTAGCGACAATGAAGCTATCAGTGTGCAGTTATATCAATTCCAAGCCCAACTAAGGAAAATCATTAGGCTGTTTAGTTTTCATGGAAAACATAAGGTTCATAATATCTTTTTTAGTTTACCATACATTGGTTAAAATCAAAATCAAGGACTTTTCTGGGGCAATTATCTGAAATTAGAGAACCACACACAGCCTATTTGGTGTTAGCCTGATTGGTGATAGGCCAGCTGGAAATGAAAATTTTTAATCTTTTTGCAGGCCTTTTCAAACCTCCATATCTCAGTTGTGACAGGCTTTCCTAACAAAAAACAACAAAGACAAAAACGCATATTTAAAAAAAAAAAGACCTGAAAGAAAAATGTTTTTCCTATGGGCTAGCCATGTTAACTCTTCAGGTCATTTTAATGTTCCTGTAAGAGCAAATCAAGCTGATTTCCTTCTGTTTCATTGGAAAGCAGAAACTAGAATTTTGATTAAGTCTGTTGTTTAATTTTTATTAAGCTGAAAGTAAAGAACGTGACTGATCATCAGCTGTGCTCGGTAGCATTTATTTGCTCAACAAACTGCATCAAGAAGATCAAATTGACCCTGAGGCGACTTCAAATAATTGAACTGGGAGGGTTGAACATTTCACAGCAAATTCCCTCCTTTCTAATTTTAACATTTATCTGTCAGTGAAGACAGTGGAATTAAAAATGCTGGCAGCTTTTAGGGAAATCTGAGTTATGGTGATGATGTGTACAAACAGGGAAAGTTATGCAAACAGCTAGACAGGCTAACTCTACTAGCATCTATGCTAACGGATATTTTAACTTTCAGATCACCAGCTGTTTCCTTATTTTATAACAACTAAAAACCATGATTCTATAGTATGAGGTTGATATGATTGGCTGACATATAACTAACTGTCCTGCATAAGATAAGGGAAAATAAACAAAGATTTTAAGACAGGGTTTTTTTTTTATTAGAAATTTTCTAACTTTTGGGACAATATTGTCTGATAAAGAGTACATTTATATACACGCGTATGCCAGAATGATTTGACATTTAAATGTGACTTCCCTCCCACTTTAAACTCAGACCCAGAGCTGTTTCTTCTTTATAACGACTAAAAATCATGTTTCTATAGTATGAGGTTGTCTCTGCTCCATATATTAAGAATTAAAGCTCACAGCAGGAAGGCAACATTCTGAGCTAAATACAGTTTTGAGCTGAAAGCCGCGTTGGCATATTTTTAGCTTTCAAAAATCTGCAGATTGGAAGTTGTCCAAAAACACAGCAGAGGTGCATCTTTATAATAAGGGCGAAAATAAAACAAATCAAACAAAAACATGTTATTTTTAATCACTCTCTGTAGCATTTAATAACTGCCCTTGGTCCCACATCAACAAAATATGTTTCAATGGTAACTGCAGGCTTACAATTGAGAGTAAAATTATAGTTATATTACGATATGAATCAGTATAAGCTCAACAACATGTTTTAAATGTTTTAAATATATCACCTTTCTTTACAAAGTTATTAGCTTCAATTAACTGAGACAACTTTGGAAGTATATGTTAGGCTTATTCAATGATGATTATAAAATTAATTTATGTATATATAAAACATTGGAGAAATGAGATGCTTCACTCTGTCTTATGATTCAATCAGAAGACCGCTCTACCTTGTGATTCAGTCAGTGGAGCATCCTGTCCTACAGTATGACCTGATCAATTGTCCTGTCAGAACAATACTCTGTTTTGTAACCATGTGTTATGTTCTGTTAATAAAACCGCTCTGCAGAGGAGGTCCGAGAGAGAGAATGTTAGTAAGTTGGGTGCAGCTCTTTCCCCTTCTGCAGAAGCTGTTGTTGAGAATCCCTTTCTGTGTGAACTCAGTCCTTCTTTTACGAACCTACATTTTTGAACCTAACAGTATATACTCATACAACATTGTTGTTTTAATTCAACTAGTAACTCACTGTATAACAAGATCAGTGATAAAAAAAAACAAGTTAAAAGAAGTTAATTTTTCATTTTTACTGTTAAAAGCTGGTATCGCAGAAAAACAGAGACAGCATTAAAGAGGGGGATGAATAAAATGTTCAGCTCTACCTGGAAACCAATCACTGAAATGTTAAAGTCGTAGGGAAGCGACTCCATCTTTTGCATTTCCGAATTCTCCCGAGTGGTGCCGGATTTTACACGAGTGAATGAAGTGAATGTGATTGGTCGTTTATCAAGGGGGCAGGATTGTTGGTAAATGGTCAATGGCATGTACTTATATAGCTCCTTTATTTAAGTCAGGAGACTTGACCAAAGCGCTTTACACTACATTCATTCACCCATTCACGACTCACACAATGATGGTGGTAAGCTACATTGTAGCCACAGCTGCCCTGGGGCTCACTGACAGAAGCGGGGCTGCCATACACTGGCTCCACTGGGCCCTCTGACCACCATCAGTAGACAATGCAGGTGAAGTGTCTTGCCCAAGGACACAACGACACTGAAAGTCGGAGTCGGGGCTTGAACCGTCAATCCTTCAATTTCAGGGCAAACTCCAACATTCAACGCCACTGTCGCCCCAGGCTTTTGATTGTTGTGGCGAAAGGTTCGTAAGCAAGTTTGGTTGTGGCGGCTTTGTTGGAAGCATCTAGCTAACCAGTTAGCAACTTATTGCTAGTAGGTTCCCAATGGGAAATTCCATTGGGACCAAGTAGCACTAAATTGGTGACTTAGAAACGACACTGTCAAGGAACGCTATGAACAGCGGAAACATGCAAGAGGAGGAGAGTTTAGTGTCGGAGGTCGTGGATGAGTCTCCTCCGTCATACATTTTTTATTTAGAGGAGGAAAGCGGGAAAGAAGATGTTGTGGAAGAGGACGCCAGGGCGGCAGAAGCTTGGTTTGGTGTAGAAGGCTTCCAGCCGTACATGTTTAAGCCCTTGCCTCGCAACGCTGCCAGTTCTGTTAGCTCTACGCCTGCTGAAGACACAGACGTCCATCCCCGTGAACACTGGGACGCAACTCAATGGGAAAGGAAAGGATTCTGATTACTTATTTCAACTGTAGCGTATATTAGCTGCGACATATGAATCAAGATGCTATGACCGAAAACAAGTTGATTGACAGATGACCGTTGATATATGATGGGCCGAATTTAGGTGTTCAAGCTGACATATAACTAACTGGCCTGCATAAGATAACGGCAAAAAAACACAGATTTTAAGAAAGGATTTTTTTTTAATTGGAAATTTTCACAATTTTGGGACAATATAGTTTCATAAAGAGTTAATTTATATACATGTTTAAGCCAGAAGGATTGGACATTTAAAGATGATTTCCCTACGACTTTAAGGGGTTTTAAATGCATCAAACAAGAGACTGAGACTACAGATAGAAAGCATGCCAGTAAATCACTGCTACTTCAAATCTCTCATTGTGCTCAATTATGCAGCATTATATCATCAGCAGGGAGTCCAACGAACAGAGACAGAGCGCCAAAAGCGTATCCTCTCTGTGCAGACACAACACTCCCCCAGGACTGAAATTAGAGTGCAGCAGTTAAATCCATGTGAAACAAGAAGCCCTAATGAGCCTTGAAGTGTTGAACTACCGACCAATAGACATGGGAAGGCATCTTAAACAAGCAGGTAAAGTTATAAATTTACCATCCTTTTTTCCTATGATCTCAAGCTGACCATATATCCCACGCGCATTCACAAACACACAGCCTCCAGCTGCATGAAAAGAGACAGAGGACTCCATAATCCAATAAATTGTGCTTCTTGAGCTAA
Source organism: Cyprinodon tularosa (assembly GCF_016077235.1). Taxonomy (NCBI): domain Eukaryota; kingdom Metazoa; phylum Chordata; class Actinopteri; order Cyprinodontiformes; family Cyprinodontidae; genus Cyprinodon; species Cyprinodon tularosa. The sequence continues at coordinate 233,337 of NW_024039515.1, read as the reverse complement.
AACCCGGTGAAGGCTGGCACACGGAGGGAGACCATGGAGAGTTTGGTCCTCTAAGCTGGCCTTGCAGCAGTAGGGTGGAAACTAGCCTGTGAAGAAGAAGGAAAAAAAAAAGCAGGGAAATCTCAGCCTGTCTCTACTGTAATGACAGCTCTTATTTCCCTTAAACATCAGGGAATTATTATTTAACGATGTCATTTCGAGCTCATTTCTTTTATTTTTCTTCAGAAAACACAAATTAGGGAAGAGTAGCGGCGCATTCGCCCACCAACTGTGCCGTGGAGAATAACTGCTGATGAGGATGAGATTGGACGGAAGACGTTCTGCTCCACCGTCCGTCGTATCATCCGTCAATAAGAGGCAGGCATTCATTTGGAAAGCAAATTATTTCTGGAGAGCTGAAGCTTCTCTGAATGGAGTCGCCTACATGTGTACTTGAAACCGAAAGAAGAATTTATACAGTAATGGCAATTTTTTTTTTTTTACATCCACACACTCGTGAGAAAATTAATTTTCGTTCCTCTTGATGCCGTTTGTTCTTGGCCAGAGCTGCAAATTAGCAAATATCACTCTGTTCTCTGCTCGGCCTTAATGCAAAAACAAAACAAAAAAAACTTGAATCCCAAGCCTGTGTTGCACGGTTTGGAAAAGCTTTTTATTTGCATACTGCTGCTCTCTGATTGTATTATTTTAAATGTGGGCAAGCTCGACTCTTAGCACCAAACTAGCTTTGACCACAAATCTAGGTCTTTGTTCTGCGTAGTTTGAAGTGTTGTAAATTTGATTTAAAACACTTTAAATCAAATTGGTCTGGTTCATGCATATTTATAGGATACTCTCACATGATTGCAAGTATTTTACAGCTTGATTATCTGGAGTGTTTTGATTTCAATTGATTTGCTAAAACGTAAACTTGGCCTTTGTTTCGCCCTAAGAGTGTGCTGAAAAACCTCTGGCCGGGTTGTTTCATTTGATCACCTCCTATCAGCTCTTAATAACCTTAAAGGAAAATCCGGTGAGCAAGGAATAATCAATGGATCATTATCTATACCTAAAACTATTACGTGGCGTTAATTAGTAAAAACGAATAAAGTAATACATTTTGTCGCGATCACTGAGTCCAGAAGTCTTCATTTTTGCAAAATTATAGTAACCCCTCCCTCCTGCCATCTTCCAGCAGTGATGTCACGGTGTGGTAAGCCTAGCGCCATTCTCCCCGCTTTACAAGCAAAATCAATGGGAACTACTAGACACACCTGCAATCAACAACAATTGTTGAAGATTTCCTGAGGACTTCACCATTGAAATTCACCAGAGCTATAGTGAAACTGACAATGCCCACGTGCATGGCAGCTGGATGTCGGAATACATTGGGGAAAAGTGAAAAAAAAGAGTTATTCCACCTTTCGGATTCCTGATCCTCCACGGACGGGTTGGTCGTTGGATCGCCAACTTGAAGAGGGAGGATTTACCATCGAACTTCTGGCCAGAGAAAACACGTAATATGTAGCCAACATTTGGAAGAAGAATGTTTTCAAGATGACTTGGATAATAGCGCGTTGTGACAAACACCAGATACAGAACTGGGACTTGATCAACAGCGGATACTGCACCGTGACGTCACAAACCAGTAGGTGGCAGTAGTAGTGTTTAGTTGCTACGTAGCGTAGCCTTCAGCTGGGAACGCGTTGCCTAGCCTTCGAGCGGCACAGGCCCACCTGCAAAATAGGAGGCTAATATGGGAGGCTAGTGTTTTTAAACTCTACGTCGGACGTGCATCTCTGTCTTCAGAGATGCTTTGTTCCGGTCACATTGGCGAGAATGGATCGCAACAACGTGTACATTTGTGAGATATTATTTTATATTACTATAATCTCAAAAGCTGTAAGTTCATCTAATACTTTAAAAAAATAGTTTAAAAACTTGGCTTTTGAAAATTATTTTTTTTCTTCTGTAAAAATGCCAATTTATTTTATTTTACATGTATTAAATTGTTTAAAAACCTGCATATCACCAAAAATAAAGAGCAGTAAAAAAAGAAATGGAATAATTGTACAAATAATTACTTTTGACACTTTTGAAAACACACAAAAAGACAAACCTTAAAACAAAGTCCCTTAATGTTTTTGCAAGGACATATTTATTAATGTTCAGATTGCGTTTGGGCCTCTGCCAGGTGTTATAAATGTATGGAGTCGGAAAGGAAGGAATCAAAAGTATTGTTTATTTGACAAAAGAGCTGTGGAAGCTGAAAAAGTTCAAGCTGCATATGAAATATTTATCTTGTGATATATCATCCAGGTGCAGCGATACAGTATTTTCCTTCCCGCTATCATTGCAAACCCCACCCCGCCTAGAGGGGAACAGAATACCTCCCACATTTTACGGAATAGATATTGCAGACTAACATGGAACCCAAACGACCCCCATTCCTATTGGGTTACCCATTATTCCGGGTCATTTTCATGTTTTCTATGCCAGAACAAGGCTTTGTTTTTGGTCCACTCTATAAAACCTCCAACTCCCTATTTCTGACATTTTGAATTGAGGAAACTTCCTGGATGTGAAACGAAATGTCATCAAACTTGGAAACAAAATCCAGTGGATTGTTTTTTAATTTTTTTGGAAGAATTCAGTTGATTTTTTTTAAACTTATTTTTTTATTGTTGCATTTAATTCATTTTTCAAGCTATTATCTATTTTTGTTTGAAAGTCACTTTAAATTTTTTTTTCATATTTTCAATTTAGTTTTTTGTAAGTCAATTTTGACCCCAGTCTGACATGAGTGGGCGGGCAAACATGATTGGCAGCCTTTAGTATCACCCCCTTCCATGTTGCATTCATGGACTGTGGGAACTGCAACAACTTTTTCAACACACTGTCTGCAGAAAGGAAAATTCAACGAAAAACCTAATTTTAAAGACTTTTATGTTACAACTGTCACTAATCGAAGTTCCAGACAGTAAAATAAAACAGCAACAGCTTAGAGCATAGAAATTTGGGATAACCACAAAAACACTCGAGCATCAATTCACAGAAAGATGCCGTCTGGATTAAGTAGTTGTCAGTCCAGACGCCATCTTTCCCATTTTTTTATATTTAAGAGAAATGAAATGGACAGATTTTTGCTGTCAAATATGTATTGACCGCTATATGTAGCCCCAGGGAGCATTTGAATTCAATATAAAGCTTTGAGAAATTAACTATTGTTCGATACAATTGCTGAAAAGCTTTATCAGTGAAATGTGAATATTAATTAATGTTATAAATATGATCAGTTTTAATGCTGGCTGTATAACTATTTCAATTTTTATTCATTCTGGTCGTGCAACTTCTAAACCATTCAGTTTTCTTTTATTTAAATGTAATTTTCATTGTATTAAAATGGTTTAATGGTCAACTTCAGCCGTCGCAGTTGGAATAGGCCATTTACATTTTAGAACATTTAGTCATGAAAAGTCCTTGAATTTGATGTTAACTAAGGCGTGGGAACCCTTAGAAGCGATTGCAAAATGTTCCGGTACAGAATTTATTCGAGGCACGTTGAATTCAAAAAAAGGTTAAAACGCAAGACCGATGGACTTCAGTTCTGTAGTTAAAGACGTTTTGATCTTCATCTGCTGAGCTTCTTCAGTTCACTCTGAGGTTAATGAGGGAGAAGTTCCACGGTTTAAAGCCGCATGAGCGAGCTGCTATGCAATCTAAATTTACATGCAGATTAAGCTGCCTTAACGATGGGACTCGTTAGAGCCTTTGTTTGCCTGGTTCATTCAGAATTGTTTTGGTCTCATTCAATGAACGAGTGATTTAGGCTGAAACTGTCTCAGAGCTGAGCCAAAGGTTTCATAAAGCTGCAATCTGAGACATCCTCTTCTGTTTGGAGATGGTTTCTGTCATTTGATGAAAAGGTCTTTCTTTATTTCCCTCTCAAACCATCTATCTTCACTATAGACATCTTGATCCTGAGAACCTTAACCTTGGGTTATATGTGCTCTGCTGTCCTGAACAGCTGGCTCTTCTGTTTTGAGCCATGCAACATTCTCTCTTGCATCTGATTTGTATTTTTATCAGCCTGTCTCAGTGTAATCGTTTTTTTCCACTCCACTGATCAACCTCCCAAGTATTCATATTAGTTAGATTCTAATTATTTTGTCAGGTTCTTCTGTTACAGCCTTGTGTCTTTATTGCACATTGGTTGATTTCATCTCAGAGTCATCTTTTATTTCTATAGATCTATTTATTAAGTGAACGGCATGACCTTGCCTGTATTTGGGTCCTCAAAACTACTCCATAAAACAGGGTACAGTGTGAGAAAAGAATTAGGATCTACTGATTATCACCAGTAGGATAAAGTGAGTTGTTCTAGGCCCAACCCATTGGACCTAATTGTTCACTTGCCTGAGATTTCTTTTATACATTGAAAAACATAGTTTTGACGCTTATCAATATTACAAAGTACCTTTACAGTAACAGACATTCTATCATTTGGTTGAGGCACAGATTCAGTTAGATAATGTCCAATAATGTCCATTGCAACAAGCAAATGTTTGTTACTGCATATAGCTATTGTCTTGTTCACTTAACCAATTTTGTGGTAACAGATCTTGTGGAAAGTCAAGAGATCCCTCTCCCGTTTAGCACTTTTTATTTAATTCTCTGGGTTTCAAAGGTGTTTCACCTTGAAAGAGGATATTTAGTCCCCTCAATAGGTTCCGGGTCTGGCCTAAGGTGTTATCGCTAACTATTGGGTTGAGAAAACCTCCAGATGGAGGTATGCAGATCCAAGAACCACCCCAGATGACTGTTTTTTGATAAAGAGGAGCAGTACCTTAAACGTAAGCTTCCCCAGATGACAAAAACTACATTCACAGCCCCTTATGGTAAAGGACCTCTATCCTGGCTCTCATACTTCCAGCCCTGAAATTAAAAGAATTCTGTTCATTTATATAGGCACATGCCACCTCAAGACAATGACATAACATAATTCATTCAGAGTGCTTAAAAGTTTTCTATAGAGGAAAAAAACTGGTTACGTCCAGTTTTGACGTCGCATGATTTGCTCACTACAAAGCATGTGGTAAAATGAGCTATTTGGCCCTTCCACAGATACATGATCATGATAAAAGTAGCCATTCACAGGTAGTTTGCTTTCTCTGGTTGGCCCTTAAGTGTGTTAAAAGTAAACCTAGGCACACAGAAACTGGTCCACACGCAAGTAGAAGAGAATCTACAGCTGCATTAGAAAAAAAGAGGGCACAAAGAAGGAGGATGGACTCAGGTTTGTGACATATGGCGTGCATAAAATGTCCAAAATGGACGTAGAGGATAATTCACGTACATATGTGTTTGAAATAAAACTGCTGGTATGAGTACTTGATTCTGGCATCATGCTGTTGGGGCTTTAAACAGCAGGTCATATTCAGTTTGATTCAGTTTATTTATATAGCGCCAATTCACAACACAGGTGATCTCAAGGCACTTTACAGTTCAACCAGATCATCCAGTCAAATTGATTCAAAGTTTTCTATCTAAAGAAAACCAGTTGATTGCATTGACTCATTGACTCTTCAGCAATCCCTCACACTAAGCATGCTTGTAGCGACAGTGGAGAGGAAAAACTCCCTTTTAACAGGAAGAAACCTCCAGCAGAACCAGGCTCAGTGTGAGCGGCCATCTGCTGAGGCCGACAAGGAGACAGAAGCAGAGATACAAAAAGCAGCTGTAAAAGATGGCCCAGTCCAGGAAACACACAGCCAAGCAGACGAGCTCCGAGCCAGCTCCCATGTCAGAGTATGAGGAGAGCACATCCAGCCAGTCAGAGTAACAGGACTACACTGGAAAACAGGCCCCTCTCAAACATCTATAAACAAAGGTGTTCATGGCAGCAGCATAGCTGAAAATTCTCTCCAGGAGGGAGTAACAGCCAAACAGGAACAGACCAGATTAAGCTACTAAAAAAAGCAGAGAGAGCAGAACGTTAGATATTGAACTAACAGATTCTGCAGAGTGAGAGAATAGAGAAAGAATGAAGCAAAAATTATGAAATAAGGGTCCCTATGTCCTCCAGCAGTCTAACCCTATAGCAGCATAACTATAGAGATAGCTCAGGATAACCTGAGCCACTATAACTTTAAGCTTTATAAAAAAAAAAAGTTTTAAGCCTAGCCTTAAAGGTAGACAGGTTTTCTGCCTCACGGACTAAAACTGGTAGTTGGTTCCACAGGAGAGGAGCCTTAGATATTCCACATCTTCTAACTGTTGGCGGGGTCTGAGTAGAGTGATGTTGGCTTTGCTTTTTCTTCACGGCATCCTTTCTTACTTTTTTATTTGTAATATTGGCTTAAAAAGTACTGAATCTTTCCACTGGCACTAACCTTTTCATTTAGGTTCAAAAGAACAAAAAAAGTGCTAGTGCCTGTTTTACATCTCTGGCATTTACTTTTTAATTTTACAGTGATGCCAGAAAAAAATGGCAAAGAGAAAGCCAGCGCAAGTTCATACGCTGGGATCTAAGCCACAGAAAATACAGTTAACACGGCTTAAACAGCTGGTCACCAGTGGGTTTAAAAAAATGTTTTCACCATTTTTGCAATGTTAAAAAAAGTTTCAGCTTAAGCTGCTACTTACCAAGGCACATGGAGTTCCACTTCTCTAAGAGTTGTTTTTCATTTATAAACTGCTGTTGCTGCTGGTATAAAAACATACTCCCACAAGGTTATCCAGATGAATGAGTGGCGTGGGCGGGTGAGCCAGCTCTAAACTCAGCTGCCCATTCTCGCTGGAGAGGGAAAAAAGGAAGAGTTTTGACACCAGACCAGCTTGGCCGAAAACACACAGATGGCAAATATCAACAGGTTCAATGGGGATTACATGGGCTGACCCAACCAGTCTGAGCAGTTTTCCTCATGGACCACAAACAACAGGATAACTTTCAGACATATGAGCTGCAAAAACTTGTTTAAAAACTGTTTAGCTTCAAACATTTACGGATCTCTATTTGCTTTGACCTCCAAAAGGTTTTGTGTTCTCAGGAAAAAAACCCTTTGAGATAAAATGTCCGCAAAGGCTGACGTTGATAGATTTAACTTAAAAAAAATCTACTTATACAAATATAAGCATGCGATTTCTTTATTTAGATATTATTATATAAGTTGTATGCACTATTTTTATCAAAGTGCTGATTAAAAAATAAATTGTCATGGATTTGGTCCTGAAACAAAACAAGCAGACCAAGCTGTCAAGTCTTAGGATATAATCTCTTCAGAAAAATTCAATTTTCCGACTGTTGAAATGTGAAAAGCTGCTGCTGGCGGAGCAGTCACACAGGTCAGTCTTCATCAAGATGTTTTAATGAGAAATTTAATGATTGGCTCAAAGATCTGACGAGTGTCTGGATGTATAGAGAAGACTCTCACTAATAGAAAGCTGATAAATTATGGAACACAAACAACATTAAACTGAGTGAGACTTCTAATTAAATTCTGTTTTATTGTATCAAATTGTTACTTTATTTCTGGCTTTAGATTGAGATGCTGCAGCTCAATCATCTAATGTGAAAGACTAACTGCAGCTGAGTTCGATCACCACTGGTGAGACTGTTACACCTTGCTAATTTAATGTTTTTATGTTTTTTTCCTGTGCACATTATCCATTTTTCATGATTTAACAGTGAGGAAGCTGTTAGATTCTTAAAAGGGGATGGTGTTAACGGGTGAATACTGTAGATTTACAATTATATAAATTTCCTTCCTTTCATTCAACTTTCTCATGGATTGATGGATGGATGGATGGATGGATGGATGGATGGTTCATAATGGCCCAGGGTCATAAGAGAAAAAGTGTCTACGAACTGTATGAGAACAAAAGAAAAGAGGTGGATATGTCCCAGAATGCTTTGCAGAGAGCTCTCCTCGCAAAGCATTATGGGATTTGCTTTCACAGCGGCCCGCTGTCGCCATAGGCTGCCCAACATAAGCGACTGATAACAAAGATGGCACAGGCTCAGCGCAGTGGAGGAGGAGTTATGACACCAATGAGAAGCAAAAAATAGTGTGAGTGATTTATAGTACTGGCTCTATATAGTGATTGAGGGATTTAGGGCCGACGGATGGATGAATGATGAATGATGGATGGATGGATGGATGGATGGATAGATGGATGGATGGATGGATGGATGGATGGAAGGATGAATGATGGATGGATGGATGGATGGATGGATGGATGATGGATGGATGGATGAATGATGGATGGATGAATAGATGGATGGATGGATGGATGGATGAATGGATGGATGGATGGATGGATGGATGGATGATGGATGGATGGATGGATGGATGGATGAATGATGGATGGATGGATGGATGGATGGATGATGGATGGATGGATGGATGATGGATGGATGGATGGATGAATGATGGATGGATGAATAGATGGATGGATGATGGATGGATGGATGGATGGATGGATGGATGGATGGATGGATGATGGATGGATGGATGGATGGATGATGGATGGATGGATGGATGGATGATGGATGGATGAATAGATGGATGGATGGATGGATGGATGGATGGATGGATGGATGGATGGATGGATGGATGGATGGATGGATGGATGGATGGATGGATGGGGGTTCTTCCTGTCAGGGCAAAACTGACTTAATTATCACTTTGTGTTTTTTCATCTTTAATCTATATTTCTAGATTAATAGTTTATTCCCATTCATTGATCTAAATGTTTTACTCTAATTAATATTTAATAAATCCTCATTTCTAAAACATAATTCAAGTGACATTAACTCAACATAAGCAGCTCTCCATCCATGTAAAATGTGTAGGAATGAGCCCTCCTGTCACCGCCTCCTCTGATGTTTCTTTGTAAATTGGGTTCTTCAAAGGATGCAGCCCCTGAATTGGGACACGGCCAGTGTCTGTTCAAACTAGCAATAGTAGCTTATTACTTTAAGTTCTGTTTCTTACTGGAGTTATTTTCTTTATGAATTCTACATTACTCCATTACTCCTTTTTCTTATACTAGATTATTTAACCTCTTGGGAAGATCCAGGTCACAGCACTGTTACCTTTTCAAAAAAAAGAGCCACCATGAAAAAGAACAACAAACCGTTGTTTTTGCAGAAGTCCTCTTACACCGTTCCTGTTTCTGGAGCTTTCTTCCTGTTAAAAGGGAGTTTTTCCTCTCCGCTGTCGCTGAACGCATGCTGAGTGTGAGCTGTTAAACCATAAACCATGATATTAATTTTGAACATTGAGCACCAATGTTAACATTAACTTTGACCTTTTGTATAGGGGGATGATTTTGTTTTTCTTTTCTGTTAAACTCTCCTCTCCAGCTGCAAACCTCCCCTCCCACGAGTCCCTCTCACAAGACCCTGTCTTCCACTGTGCTTGGGGACAAAGACCTTACTTCACAGACTCTCATTCTCTTTGCCGTTAATCTGTCTTGAGGGTCCGACCGGGGAGAGAAGATGATTGTTTTTAAACACTAATTAAACACTTAGTCTATAAAGACAAATACAATGTTTATGTGTTTCCTTATATGCTTATTATATTTCATTACCCAGAGTCCTTTAAAATAAGTGCCCTCATGTCCGCTAGCTAATAGCTTTTTAGGTTAAGAATCACTTAACTAAAGGTTATTAATTTCTAGCCCTTATTCTAAATTCTTCAAGATAAAGTTTGGTTCTCAAACATAAAGTACGTGAAAAACTGTGATGTCATTTAATCGTTTTATCGATTATAGTTTTCAGTGGAGTATTGCTGGTTCAGTCAAAAGTTTATAACTGCAATATGTTTCACTTGGGGTTGAATGGAAAGGACTTTAAATGTATTCCACATGTGTGGAGAGTCAGCTGTTTGACCATCATTTAAGCTAATCCCACTTTTCATCTCTTGTCCTAATGACTGGATGCCATCAGCTGGTGTACAGTGGATCCATGTCTTATACTGTGGAAGTCATAAAGCCTGCTAAGGACCCTGTTGTTTCAAGTTCTGTTAAGTTTGATGTGAGGAGACTAATTATCCCGAAGGCTTTATGGTTCTGTGCTCCAGTTTGCCTCCAGAACATGACGTTAGCTCATGCTTTGACGCATCAACAGTAGGGAGGGAGCTTGGGGGCAACAAAGGGTCCTTTGAGTTTGTCTGACAGTCTTTGATGGCTCCTTTTCTGAACATAACTGTGCCGGACCAAAGAAAGTCGATTGTCCAATATCACCCCAGGGTTTTAAAACGGTCAATTATTTCCACAGCTTGATCCCTGAAAAAGATGGAGTAAAGAGGGAACGGGGGTCTGATTTTTATTTCCTTTGTGTTAGTGGCATGGAGATCGTCGTCCTCGCACCCCTGAGTCCAAACAATCTTTATAATTTATTTGTTTTTTCCTGCTACAAAAAAAAACGGTTTGATTATAAGAAAAATAACATCTACCAACAGGAGGTCATTATTTTTGATTATCACAGTAGAATTTGAGATATGATTATTTTTACTACTTATTTCTTTTAAAAGCACATTGATACGTAAAAGCCCATTTAAAGAGCCATAAGTAAGACAGGTTAAGAAAAAGTTGGAGAAAAATCCTATACTAATGATGTTTTAAATAAAATTCAGGACAAATTATGATCTTATTTCAATTTTCCTTTTCACGAACCAAAAGCATGTATGCTTTCATTATTTCCATGACCTTCAAAGCTTGCTTGTCCAGAGGCAATTGAATGCAATGCAAGGCATTGCAGGACTTTATTGCGACTGTTTTATCATAAGGTATTACTTTTTATATTATAAGGTATTAGTAGGAAATTCATATTTTAATTTTAACTCAATCTGGCTTGTAAAGCCACAGAGTACAACAACGTTTGAGCTTAAAATTGGAGACCAGCAGATAAGAGACAGTCAACAAATAGCCCAGGAATTTAATAATTATTTTGTGTCATCTGTGGAGGAGCTGGTCCAACAGTTTGATTTTGGAAACCTTACAAGACCAATTCAACAACAGGTTACATCAGGCACAACATTCTCCATAGAGCAGACTGGTGAATCTATTGTGCCTGATGCCATAAATACAATTAAACAAAGCAATTGCATGGATCTCTCCCACATTAATACTGCTTTTGTAAAGCGAAACAAAAATGCACTCATAAAACCTCTAACGCATGTAATTAATTTGTCCATTGAGAGCGGGCAATTCCCTGCACCCTGGAAACAGGCTAGAGTTATGCCTATCTTTAAGTCAGGATCCCAAGACCAGGCCTGTAACTATCGGCCTATAAGCATCCTGCCTGTATTTTCTAAGGTGTTAGAAAAAAATAGTCTGCAATCAGTTAATGGCGTACATACAGCATCATAAAATCTTACATCCTTTACAGTTTGGCTTCCGACCACATTATTCTACGGATACAGCAAACTGTTATTTTGTTGAACAAATAAAGTTGGCAATAGACAGTGGGGAAATAGTAGGCGCAGTCTTTTTGGATCTCAAAAGGGCATTTGATACGTTAAATCATAAAATTCTAATTGCAAAATTATCCAAATAAAAATTTTCACCGAAAACTTTACAGTGGTTTGAATCCTACTTAGAAGGAAGAGAGCAGTGTGTCACAATAAACAATGAAAAATCATCATTTTTAAAGATAAATACAGGAGTGCCACAGGGATCCATCCTTGGCCCTCTACTCTTTACATTATACATTAATGACTTGTCAGATTCTTGTCCAACAGCAGGTTTTCAGTTATATGCTGAATGCAGTAATTTATGTTCGTGGAAAGACTGTGCAAGCAGTTTCTAATGAACTGTCAGGACATCTACAAACTGTGTCAGTGTGGTTCCATAATTCAGGGTTGTCTCTGAATGTTAAAAAAAAAACTATGTCTGTCTCTTTCTCTTCTAGGACCAAGCACATATCTCAAGAACTAAATTTACAGATAAATGGAGCTAGAATCCAGCAGGTCTCAGAAATCAAGTATCTAGGACTAATACTTGACTCACAATTGAAATTTGACATTATCTGCACTCCATGATATTTTCCCATCTAAGTTACTGCATTAGTTCTTGGTCACAGGCCACAAGCACTACTATCAAGCCTCTTCAGATGATATATAATAGAGCTATAAAAATCTTAGATAAAAAACCAATCAGGTCCCATCACTGTGTTAGTCTGAACAATTTAAAAATGCTGAATTTCGAAAACTTTGTGAAATTTGCTCAGTTAAAACTGGTTTACAAATGCTTGCATGATAAGGCCCCTAAGGTTTTGAGTAACTGTGTAGTTCCTCTCAGAGCTGTGGGCTCAGTCACAAGAGGAGCCCACAGTGGAAACTATCAAGTTCCCAGACGCATAACCTCTTTTGGTCAATCAGCTTTCATTGCAAAAGGCACCAAAACATGGAATACATTACCTGCAGAACTGAAGGGAGAGTCAAACTGGGTCATTTTTAAACATAAACTTAAAGACTTTTTATTGAGAGGTCAGTCATGTGAACATTGATAATCTAACTGACCTGATTTTATTTCTGTGATGTTTTAATGTGTAATTTGCTCTGTTGTTCTTGTGTACAGTCACTGTGTTTGTGTAAAAGCCTAACTGGGGACAGACATTGAGAATTAGCCTTAGCTAAAATGTTGTAGTGAAACATACTTGTCCCTATCAAATAAACGAATAAATAAATAAATAAAATAAATATGTTTATAAATGTACTCTTTATCAGATAATATTGTCCCAAAAGTTTTTTTCCCCCTTATCTTATGCAGGCCAGTTAATTATACGTCAGCCTGAACACCTAAATTCGGCTAATCATATATCAAATATAAATTTTTTCAGTCATAGCATCTTGATTCATATGTCGCAGTTAATATTCGCAACAGTTGAAATAAGAATAATTTCATTTACTATTGAGTTGCGTCCCAGTGTTCACGGGGATGGACGTCTGTGTCTTCGGCAGGCGTAGAGCTAACAGAACTGGCAGCGTTGCGAGGAAAGGGCTCAAACATGTACGGCTGTGTAATGGTTTTGGTTTTGTCCAAGTTTTATTTTGAGTTTTCATTGGTGTTATTTTGATTCTTGCGATCTAGGTACCGTATTTTAGATTGTATTTGAGTTCTTGGATATTTCCTGTTTGACCTCTTGTGTCAGTCTCCTAGCTCCCTTCTTGCCTCTGTCCACACCTGCTCCCAATCTGCTAATTAGCCTTGTCTTTGTTTCTCTCTCTCATATAATCTCCTGTCCAGTCACTGTTGTTGTGAGTATTCTTGGTTTTGAGCATTTTTTGGATTTTTGCTTCTTCTGAACTTTTGGTTAATTAAAGTTCAAGAAAACTCCTTCAGCTTCAGTCTGCATTTGGCTTCTGTCTAACCTCCACCTCCACTGTCACAGGCTGTAAGCCAATAAATAAATTAATAAAATGGTAAAATCTCCATCTGGTTCACTATAACTTCAATTCACCAAGAAAATTGAGTTTATTACAGTAATGATTTCTAATAGAAAATGTTGTTTATGTTATTTTTTTATTATTTTTTTTTATTTATGTTTTTTTTTTTTTTACAGTGTCCTGTCTGGCAATGTGGCAATAAGAATAATTGTCTTGATGCCAAAAAGAGCCCAACAGATTTTACTTTCACAAGTGTAGCAGTACGGCAATTGCCATATTGCTCCACTTGTTTCATGCATATAAATTGCTTTATTATAATTATGCAGGGAGTTTTACAGTTTATATGGACACTGCAATGTAAATAGAGCAGAAAAACAGAAGAAGAAAAGAAAAAAAAAAAAACGAGAAAAGATGAAAGAAAGAAGAGATAGAAAGGAGATAATGACAAAGCATTTTCAGTCTGCTTCATCACCTTTAACAAGAATAAAAAAGAACAGCACAACCGAAAGACATGGTACGAGACATACAATAAAGCAACACCTTGAAACTATCGCTAAAGTAATATTATTAAGTCTGACATGTACTCTGTGTTACCTGAAGATATGAATGTGGGGTTTCTGTATGGAAGTGAATCTCTGAGTACCGTGAGTCAAGCACCTGTAATTATATTGTTTATGTTATTTAAAAAATAAGAATATACTAATAATAAAATCATTTTCAAGGTCCTATGGAAAACTGAACACCGATCTGAAAGGTAATTCACCTGATACAGCTGCTAAAGAAGTAATTCAGTGTTTTTAGATCCAGTAATCATTGAACTCAGTGTGAAATAGAAAACCTTGCATCTGTCCCTGAGTGCAGCAAACCTGAATGGATCATACTGTCATAACGCCATTTAGGCATACAATGAGTAACAGAGTGCTCACTTCAAACCATTAGTGTGTTGTAAAAACCAAAGTAAACATTGCACTGAATTGTGAAGCCCATCATATCTTGCAGCTAACCTGAGCTCATTTTATAACTATGAAAAGCATGGCTATGAAACAAAGGCTTCGAATGCAGCAGACGTCCTCTATTCATTAGGGGAACATCATCATTAGTGAAAGCATTTTGAATATCTTCATTCTAACAGCACTCAAATTTATATCCTGAAAAAGGCTGCTGCTTTAAAAAAAAAATCACCTCACTAACATTGAATTTCAGCTCATATAAATTCATTAAATAAATGAAAAAAAAAAAAAGATTTGAGCTAAATCTTTGCTGAACCAAAGGCTAGACATCTGTTTTTTTCCCACCAGCTCAATACAGAAACATATGAAATTTGCAAAGTAGAAAAAAAAGACCTGAAAATTAATTTGTTTATTTTCTACACAATGCATTATAAAAGTATCCGGGACTCAGTGACTTTACATTGAACTGACCTTAATATATTTATTTAGCATTTCATGTGAACAAAGAACAGTACAACATTGTGGAGAACTAGGCAAGGCAAGGCAAATTTATTTGTATAGCACAATTCAGTACAAAGACAAGGCAAAGTGCTTTACATGATTAAAATATAGGAAGATAAAACAGAATCAAATCAAGTAGGGAAAAATAATCTAACATTGAATTTCAACTCATATAAATTCATTAAATGGAAGAAGAAAAAAAAAGATTTGAGCTAAATCTCTGCTGAGCAAAAAGCTAGACATCTTTTCCCCCCCAACCAGCTCAATGCAGAAACATAAAATTTGCAAAGTAGAAAAAAAAGACCTTAAAATAAATTTGTTTATTTTCTACACAATGAATTATAAAAGTATCCGGGCCTGAGTGACTTTACATTGAACTGACCTTAATATATTTAATTAGCATTTCATGTGAACAGAGAACAGTACAACACTGAAGAACTAGACAAGGCAAGGCAAATTTATTTGTACAGCACAATTCAGTACAAAGACAAGGCAAAGTGCTTTACATGATTAAAATACAGGGAAATAAAACTGAATCAAAGCAAGTAGGGGAAAAAACTAATAAAAAAAACTATTAACCCTTTATAGGGCACTTAGTGAAATACTTTGAAAATCAAAATTTCAAGCTAGTGGTTATTGTAATCCAGGAGAAGACCTTATCACCCTTGTAACATAAAAAAAAGGATATTTTGATGGCAAATAATAATTTCAATGTAATAATAAGAAATGCCAACTTGCAAAAGTGCTTCTATAAGAAATTCATGAAAAATGCACCTAGAATGAAAGAAACACAAATTTGTTTGGTATAACCTAACATTAGAGGCATTAAAGCTGATACTGGCACTGACATTTTGTAGTTTATACAGCTAAATATAATTGTTATCTAGGCCTATACACTTTTTAACTTTACTTTTTAACTTTTCAATTAGCATTTTTCTTGACTTGTTTCTTAATTTACAGTAGGTAATATATCATTCAAGCGCTCATCTAATCGGTCAATGCAATTGGTTAAAAAATGGTAACTTGGCCTATAAAGGGTTAAAGTATGTTCTATTGTTTCATTTCTACCAAATCTGAAAACTATGGTCTGATATGACTCATATTCAGGGTACCTAGCTTTATCTACCTTCCCATCTCACCTGACAGGTTTCCTTGTCCTGCAGCTGAAGAAGAGCAACAAAGCATGATTTACTGTGAGGAAAGTTAGTTACCTCTGCAAGGAGGTCATGCTTTCATTGCTTGTCCGTTTGTTTGTCTGCAAAATAATAAAAAAAGTTAAGGACAGATTTGCTGAAATCTTTAGAGGTGTGTACCAAATAATTACATTTTGGTGATGATCGCCATCTTATCAACATCTGCATCCATTAATGTTTTGAAAGATTCTGTGAATACAGGCGTTGGGAAGTCATATTTAAATGTCAAATCCTTCTGGCTAAAACATGTATATAAATGTACGCTTTATAAAATTATATTGTCCCAAAAGTTAGAAAATTTCTATTAAAAAAAAAAAAATCCTGTCTTAAAATCTGTTTTTTTTACCCATTATTTTTGTTTACTAATTAAGACATTTGTAAGGATACCAATGTGCTTTTATTTAGGAGGATAAAGAAATAAACTTGGACTGAATAGAAATAAACACCACATTTTTTAGATGGTTTTTGAATAACCTGCTTAAAAAAATGGCTAACAGATGTTTGTTATCACATTCAGGTAAGCACAGCACAGTTCAAGGCACTCAGCCTACCAAATCCTCTTACTAGCTACAGGGTCCACCCTGCATAGAGTCTATTAGAGGGCCAACATGAGAAAAAACAAAACAATCTTATGAACACATTCATGCTTTTAATTAGGAAGGAAAAACATGGAAAATCCACAAAAATTGATATATTATGGCTGTAGGAGCTTTCAACTAGTTCAGTATAGGAAGAGGACCCTCAGTAGGGGGTATCGTTTGCTTTTAGTTTAAGGATTTGGTTAAAAGTTGGCATGAGATGAAATGCAGAGCAATCATTTCAATCTGAATCTGCAGCAGGAGTTATGCTAAAAACAAACCCAGTGGCCTCTTTTTGGGGTATTTTTGCAATGTTTCTGCAAATCAACTGTAAACATGCTGTATTTATTGTAGAAGTTTATTTGAGCATAAGAACATCACTTCCTTGTACATTTGTTAGGAATACAATGAGACACGTGTCAAAAAGGGAAATTTACTGACCCCTCTATCTTCCGGTTAGATGTTACCCAGTAGCATTTACAGTAAAATGAAAAAGTTAGGTCCTAACAATAATAGGACCCTCGAAGTCAAAGATTCCCTCCCCTGAGCGTGCCCCAGGGTTCCATTCTTGGTCCTATGCAGTTCACCCTCGTTCTACTGCCATTTGGGGCTGTTTTTAGGAAACATTTCTATTTATGCTGATGACTGCCAGGTCTGTTTATCTCTAAAACATTGTATAATGGATGGTTCTGAATTTGCTTAGCTTTAATAAAAAAAAAACTGACTATATAAATCTATTATTTGCTTTTTAAGCTACTTATGTCTGTCTGGTCATGATTTTTATACAGAAATCTTTCACTGCTCCTTTAATCAAAGAAGGCTGAACTTGTAACTTTAAGAAATGAAGTCTAATTTAATCTACATTGGATCAGATTAACTGTGTTCCCTTCACATTATTTACTAAAAACCTGTGGAAGGAAATCTTTACTTCACAATGTTTAGTTCAGCTTGTTTATCTTCTGAATGGGATCACACCTCAATTCTGACAACAGATCAGGTATGGTTCTACGAATAATACAGTATCGTTAATACATAATTTTATGATTGCTGATTAGAGTGGTGTCATTTTTTAAATCCCAATCACAACAAAAAATGATTGGTCACATGAGATCCTTTGCTGTCTGCCTATAGTAACAGAATTGAAAGTTGTAGGGAAATCATATTTAAATGTCAAATCATTCTGGCTTCAACATGTATGTAAATGTACGCTTTATCAGACCATATTGTCCCAAAATTTAGACCATTTCTATTTAAAAAAAAATCTTGTCTTAAAATCTGTGTTGTTTTTTTTTTCATTATCTTATGAAGGCCAGTTAGTTATACGTCAGCCTGAATACCTAAATTCGGCCAATCATATATCAACGGTCATCTGTCAATCAAACAGGTTTCTTCCTGTTTTTCCTCTCCACTGTCGCTGCAAGCATGCTTAGTGTGAGGGATTGCATTTTAATCAATAAGTCGATGCTATCAACTGGTTTTCCTTGGATAGAAAACTTTGAATTAGTTTGACTGGATGATCTGGTTGAACTGTAAAGTGCCTTGAGATGAAATGTGTTGTGAATTGACGCTTTATGAATAAACTAATTTGAATTGAAATTAATTAACACAGACTAATTGTTTTCGTTAAAAACTAGTGCTTGTTTGGAAGGAGCAGTAGATGAAAAGTCAACTAAGACCTTTGGCCCTCTCTAGGTATTTTTGTAGCATGCATGTGTAATAATTACAGGGTTGTCAGTCTTGCTCTTGCTGTGGATTGGAGTCTCGCTCAGGAAGCACATCTAGATTGAGCAATATTGAATGCATGGATGAGGCAGGTATAGAAAATGAATAAATCAAATCAAACAGTGGGTTGGCTGAATTGTTGGGCTGAATACAAGATAAGAGATGTTTGATTTTGTCCTAAGCTCCCAGACAAACAGAGAATATTTTTCAGGAAAGGTGATGGTCGTGGAAAGCATAGTGTGACCCAATAATTAAAAATAAGCAAACCCTACGGCAGAATAATAACAAACATCTAAACTTTCTTACATGCTAAAATAGTTCGGATCATTAAACCAAGTTTTACATCCAAGTAAACATTTTTAGAGGGAGGAGTTTCTATTACATCTGACAAAAAATAAGCAGAACAACAACACCACACCTATAGGAAAGGGCCAAAGGCAGTGTGATGGTCTGGGTCTGCTTAACTGCTTCAGGAAATGCAGTATTTGACATATTTGATGGAAGTTTTAATTACAAAAATAAATTTGTCCAATGAAAAAAAAGCATGCATAAAAAAACAGCCTAAAAGAGTTTGAAAGAGTCCTAATATAATATGTTTTATATTGCAAGTTACCTTTCATGGAAAGTAATACGGTTCTTTACAATATTACCATGTGTGTAAAGTAATTAGTTGAGCAACTTTCACTAAAATGAAAATTTTAGTGAAAGTTGGGGATTACAAAATGAAGGTGGGCAGTAAATTGCCTAGCCTCGTGAGACCATCCTGATCTCGTGAGCTTTCAAGGTTTCACTCGCAGATCAGTCTGGAGACTCTCCGTTAAAGAAAATTTGGAGCCGTTCACCAAACGAACGTCCAATCAGCGTTGGCTTTGAGGCGGGTTGAGGTGTGACGCAACGAGAAGCGCGACAGTTCAGTCTAAAGAACATGGCGGCTTCAGAGAAGAGCAAAACACTGCTCTGGAGGCTTTCCTCAGAGGAAAACATGTTTTTGCTCTTCTCCCGACTGGTTTCAGCAAGAGTTTGATCTATCAATTGGCTCCTCTTCGTCGTCGCTCTGTTAGTACGTCATATGCTTCGTTGATCTGATTGGTTTATTTGGCCCGTCTATCACCAACATAGGCCAATCAGCTAACCAGTATTTTCGTCCCTTCCCAAAATTACTTCAACGGAAGGTTTCCAGATGGATATGCGGAGCAAATCCATCTGGCGGAGTCAGGTTATAAATTGCCATGAATAGCTGAATCACAAAAAATATAATGAAATAGAATAATTAAAGGTATCGTGGAGAATTTTCTCAAATTTTTTAAAAGACCCGTCCTCTCCACTTAAAAAAAAAATGCACGTGCGAGAGCGTGCACAAGCCCATTTCTCCTTGTGGGCTTCTGTTTAAAAGTTGCTGTTCTCATAGCTTGTACAAGCTTTCCGAATAACCCCTAAATCCCTCAATCACCATATAGAGCTGCGACTATAAAGGGAAACGCCGTTTTTTACATTGGCCCCTTGATTTTACGTTATTACATCATGTTCTTCTCATCCATATGAGTTTTGTGTCATTTGGAGCCGTTCTGAAGATATTCAGAATATTATTTATATTTATATCTTTTAAAGACAAAGCGGATTGTGCATGACGTCTGCTATAGGTTTAGACTTCTGGAGGACATAGGGACCCCCATTTCATCATTCTGCTTCATTCTATCTCTATTCTCCCATTCTGCAGAATCTGTTAGTTCAATCTCTAACCTTCTGCTCTCTCTGCTTTTCCTCAGAGTAGCTTTGCCTCATCTGTTCCTGTTTGGCTGTGACTCCATCCTGGAGAGAAACATCAGCTGTGCTGCTTCCATCAACACCCTTGTTTATAGATGCTGGAGATCGGCCTGTTTTCCAGTGTGGTCCTGTT
Organism: Cyprinodon tularosa; assembly: GCF_016077235.1. NCBI lineage: Eukaryota > Metazoa > Chordata > Actinopteri > Cyprinodontiformes > Cyprinodontidae > Cyprinodon > Cyprinodon tularosa. Next base: position 213,123 of record NW_024039515.1, on the reverse strand, counting down.
TCTCTGACTGTGACTGGCTGGATGTGCTCTCTTCGTCCTCTGGCATGGGAGCTGGCTCGGAGCTCCTCTGCCTGGCTGTGTGTTTCCTGTACGGGGCCACCTTTTACGGTTGCCTTTTGTATCTCTGCTTCTGTCTCCTTGAACCCCAGTCAGCATCAGCAGATGGCCGCTCACACTGAGCCTGGTTCTGCTGGAGGTTTCTTCCTGTTAAAAGGGAGTTTTTCCTCTCCACTGTCGCTACAAACATGCTTAGTGTTAGGGATTGTATTTGAGTCAATGAGTCAATGCAATCAACTGGTTTTCCTTAGATAGAAAACTTTTAATCAATTTGACTGTATGATCTGGTTGAACTGTAAAGTGCCTTGAGATGACATGTGTTGGGAATTTGGCGCTATATAAATAAACTGAACTGAATTGAATTGAATCCAGGCTTTTTAAAATTTAAATGTTAAATCACTCTGGCTTACACATGTATATAAATGTACTCTTTATCAGATGATATTGTCCCAAATGTAGAAAATTTCTATAAAAAAAAGAAATCTGTGTTTATTTTTACCTTATCTTATACAGTCCAGTTAGTTATATGTCAGCTTGTACACCTAAATTCGGCCAATCATATATCAACGGTCATCTGTCATTTAAAATTTAACATTTACTTTATTTACTCGTGTAAAGTCTTGCACCACTGGGGAGAATTTGGAAATGCAACGGTTGAAACAGCCGCTTCCCTACGACTTTAAGCTGTTGGCTGAGGGTGTCACGTTTTGGTTGTGGTTTGGAGGACCCAAATGCAGAGGCAGAGAGGCTGAGGTGAATACTTGTAGTTTAAAGGTATACTATGCAACCGGTGTTGATTTTCCAGCGAGGCTCCCCCTAGAGGGCGAAAGTAAAAGTGCACTGTCGTAAATATGCTCAGCTGTTCTCCTGGTTTCTCCGTCAAGCCAGGCGCGGTTGTTTTGAGGTTAGCAGACAGGCGAACGCAACGAATCACTATGTCTACTGCGGTAAGTGACTTTTTTTTGTTCCAATTTTTGAGTTTGAAAATTTAGCATGTTTTCATACATTATTTGTTATGCATGTGTCTAAATAACAAAGATTGTAGTTAGCCAAGTTGGAGTTTCCCATACATTTATCCGACTGTCGTTGGGGGTTCTGATTTCTGTGGTTTTGTACCTCGAGCACTGAATTAGTACATTTCAAAGAATTGAAAATGGTCTAAACAACCTTATGCATGCATCAGAAATATTTGAAATAGTATGGTAGATAATCAGACTATTCTAGTCTATTCTGGGCTTTCGCTGTTTTCTCGCTGGTTCCGCCATGATAACTGCACAAATATCGCCACTGCGCTAGCAACGAGCATGCCTTTCACTGGGGGCGTGTAGCAGTTCTCGCCGTAAAGCCAGACCGACTCTCGCGATGCACGAGACTTCTGAGCCTGTGGGTGCGGGCCGAGGGCTCCTGCTATTGCAAGTATGGTATTTCCCCCACAGACCACCAGGGCGGCCTAGAAAACCTTTGTTCGACCTGAAATGACTCATTTAATCATCCAAAACGTTATGGAACACATTAATTAACTGAAAAATTTTGCATAGTATGCCTTTAATGATGAAAATGGATAACAAAGGCAGTCCAAAAATCCAACTAAAAATGTAACAGACCAGAACCATGAAGACATCAAGGGAAAACACCTACAAGGAGCCAGGGAGAGACGAGGTGAGACAACGACAGCGATGACAGGACCAGCAACAACAAGGAACCAACAAAGAGTGAGAGCAGAGGGAGAGCATAAATACAGTAGCTGACAGAGACAAAGGGAGGGCTAACGAGCTGACAAGGAGCAGGTGTGAGAGGAGACATCAAGGGAGCCAAGGGGAAAGGAAAACACACACACACACGAGGGCTACAGAGGACAACAGAAAAACATGAGAACATAAATCTAGAAATCACAACAAAATTGGAATTAAACCAATAAAACTAGAAAACAAGGAGCAAAGTAAAGTACAACAGAACCAAGACCATGGCAGTGGGTTTATTTTTTTTTTTTTAACTGACAGCTTAGATTGTAATGTGTTACTTGCCTAAGAAACTGTAAAAAAAATACCAAAATTTTGTTTGTGGTGCATCATATTACTCCTTTATTGCCAAATGTAATATATAACGGTGATGCATTACTTTTGTAAACCCCCGTTCACCTCTCAAAAGGAACAAAAAGAACCCCTAATGAAATAAACAGCTTCCACAGCGGCCGCCCAATGCCGCTCACGTACACCAGAAAGTCCACCTCTCAATAGCTTAGAATAAACAAGCCTGGAGGTTTAGGAATGGCTTAAGTCCAACAGAACTGCTGTTCTATGACCTTAAACAGAACCATTTGTGCTCAAAACCCCTCAGTGTGCTTTAAATTGTTTAATTCTGCAATGAGAAATGGACCAAGAAGCCTCCATAGCATTGTAAAAGATTTGCTGGCATTTAATGGTAGTTTTGCCGCCATCTGTGGCACAATTATTTTTTAATTTAGAGTAAAAGTATCCTGTCACGTAGGCTCAGGTTGATTCTGAGGACAGTCACTCTCATATTAAAACTAAGACTAAAGAAATATGCAGGGGTAAATCATTTTTATTAACCCTGTATAACTAAAGAAACAGAATATATTTCAGGGACGTTTGATGTAGAGGTGAACCCATTTAAAAAAGCAATGTATTCAAGTTTCCTTTGTAAATTTTCATGCTAATGGAGCCTGGATTCATAACTGAAAACCAGATCTGAGGAGGAAGGTTTAGGTCAACAAAAGTGATGATGGCGATTAGGAGTTCAAAAATATTCAATCACATAAATCCACATGTCAGAGTTTTGCTTACAATATTGTTCAACTGATTCCTTAAAAAAACTAAATAGCACCAAAATTTATGATCTGGGATGAGTCTTTCCTTGATCTTACATGTCTGCTAATTAAAACCCTTTTTAGGCAAGTTAGCATCTTTGATCACTTGCATACTCCTTAGAAATGGAGCCCCCCCCCCTCCCTCAGTGAGGTCTAGAAGAACAAGATCTATATCCAGCCATTAAAAGATCCTGCTACATGACTGTACATCTAATTTTGGCAATTGCCCAATTAGATGAGACTTTAAATGATAGATTACCTACTGTAAATTAAACTGAAAAAAAGTTAACAAGTCAAGAAAAAAGGTAAAATGCTAATTGAAAAGTTAAAAAGTAAAGTTAAAAAGTTAATTAGCCTAGTTAACAATTATATTTAGGTATATAACCTAAAAAATGTCAGTGCCAGTATCAGCATTAAAGCCTCTAAGGTTATGTTGTACCAAAAAAATGTGTTTCTTTCACTCTGAGTGTTTTTCATGAATTTCTTATAGAAGCACTTTTGATATTTTTCTTAATATATTTGGGCAAATTGGTTTCTTGTTATTGATATTCATTTTTGTCATCAAAATATCAATTATTTTATGTTACAAAGGTAATAAGATCTTTTCCTGGATTCCACACTGCAAAAAATTTAAATTTAAATATTTTTTTCTCAAAATAAGTGCATTTTTTCTTGAATTGAGGAGATAAATGAGACACTTTGCCAATGGAACAAGACAATTTACATTTATAATGAGAAAAAACAACTGCATTTTCATATTTCAAGCCCATATGATCTAATAATCTCATTTTAAGAGTAAAGATACTAATTCCATTGGCAAATCATCCTATTTACCATCTCAAATTAAGATTAAATACACTTTATTTAAGAAATATTTTACTTATTTCTAGACCATTTTTGCAGTGCAATAACACTATTGGCTTGAAACTTTCATATTTCACTGAGTGCCCATTAAAGGGTTAATAAACCGGTAATCAGCCTTTAATATTCACCTTTGTTTCGTCCAACTTGCCCGGCTTACGTTGGATGCCGTCACAATATTTCCCAGAAGAGGTTAACAAATGCCACATATTTCTAGAGCAAACTCATAAAAAAGTGGTAAAAGAACGAGCTGCTGTGGAATCTGATAGAACCCCGTGGGGTAAATTTCAGCTGCCATAAGGATCAAGTCGTTAAAGGCAGTCAAAGCTCATTAATGTAACAGTCCATTCATCGCTGTAAAGCCACGTTTTTTTCCCCCCTCTGCCCTTTAACGACCTTCAGCATGAAGCCTTCTCTATCTTCATTAAGACGGGCATGATACCTTTTATCTCTGAGAGGACAGTGTGCAGCACTGATGCTGTTTTCATTAATGCAGCGGTCAGGACGACCACAGCATTGGACCACAGGTACTTTAGCCGAGAGAACTCCTTCCATCAAAAACAATATAGGAGAAAAACATTTTAATGCTTTATATTTGAGGGTGCTTGGGATCTAATGTTGTTTTCTCTATGAATTAGAATAAGTGATGCTGCTGTAAATGCATTTTACTGCTTCTTCCTAATAATTCAACTATATTCAACTCTGAGGTCTCTGAGTCTCTTTGACATTTAATGGACTTGGTCAAAGTAAGAACTAATTTCTAAATGTTTTAAGTATTGCATTTTTTCTGTAGTTTATTGGTGCACACGCGGTACGAGTACATGATTTTCATGCAAATTCAAAAGGCTGTGCAACCTTAAAGTTAGAATATACACAAAACACATGCAAAGGAAAAATTGCTGCATGTAGCAAAAACAAACGCAAGTTGAGAAAAGCTTCGGGGTTGCTCCGCAAGAAAGAAGAGCTACAGTAAAGGCTGATTTATACTCAGAAACCAGGTCGTCTGCGTGTGTCGCAAATGTGCCCCCGTCCCTGCCGCAGACAGGAGGCCTCGTGACCCTCCAATGCCGCACAAACTTGCCCCCACTTCCTCACCGCCTCGGCCGTATCTAGACCCACAAGTGGTTTGTTATTGTCCCTCTTGCATTGTGGCATGGAACAGAGGTGTCAACTAGCGAAGTACGAATACTTTGTTACTGTACTTAAGTACACTTTTTAGGTATCTATACTTTAGTCCAATATAGGGCTGCAACAACGAATCGATAAAATCGATAAAAATCGACTTTTAAAAGCGTTGGCAACGAATTTAATCATCGATTAGTTGTGTCGCGCGATTAATTCGTCTTCCGCCGCCGTCGTCATCACTGCCACTTGATTGAAACGCGGGAAGAAAAAAAAAAATACGGCAGAGCGAGCCAGCGCTCTATTGACCGATACCGCAAACGCAAGCTGCGTCTCAATTCGCAGACAGCCTGCGCTTTGTAAAGCGAAAAAAAGTGGTAACATGCAACTTTTGTAAAAACAAATGAACATGGCACGGAAGCACCACTGTTATGACGCAGCACCTGAAAAGGAAACACGTTGGAGCCTTCGATGGCAGGGAAGAGAGCTGATCAGCAGGGTGAGCGACCATGCTTGTTTGGTTTTAAAGTGGGGAAACGTAACGTTAGTTTCTCAGGTAGCTCATCTGATGCTTTCCTTACCTTGTTAGTAGGTTACAGACAGTGATAAGGTTGGCTACTTATTTTACTTTTAATTTCATTTGAATTAGCTTAAGCAGCGTTTATATTTACTTTATAAATAAATTAACTTGCAAATTATGAGGGCAAGGCTTTTAAAGTTTAAATCTTCTGGCAAAGATAAAGAAAAGAAGATCCTGCAATTTATGGAAGTAAAGCAGAATAAAATCCAGCAAGATCAGTAATATGTCAATTAATTATCTGCCACATTCCCATGTAAATATCTGTCTTTGGAGGATGTGTTTTTTAGCACCCCTAGTTCTCTCATTTTTATTCCAAATACAATTTATAATTTGAATCACAGGGCTATTTTTATCTCTATGGTTCAGTATTTTCTCAAATAGCAACTTTAACTGCTATACTTTCCTGTCTTAAAAGGCAGAACTCTTCTAGTCTAAAAAAAACTCATTTGTTGAAATGGGGGGGCCTGTTGTTTGAACCCCTTAGAGGCTTTTAAAAACAAAAATGTCTTTTTTGCGCTTTATGAAACAAAGTAGCCTATATTTTGTGGATGTACAGCTACATTTCTCATGTAAGTTTGCGTAGTTTTAACACAAACATTTATTTTTCATATTGCACCAGTACAGTTAATGAGCAACCTGTACTTGTGTGCTTGTTTGTTCTGTCTAAAATGTTTATTTTGGAATAAAGAGGTTAATATAAAAAATTTTTTTTTGGCCAATTCATCGATTAATCGAAAAAATAATCGGCCGATTCATCGATTTTTAAAATAATCGTTAGTTGCAGCCCTAGTCCATTACTTATTTTTCTTCCTACTTCTGACTTCTACTCATTACATTTTCACACAAGTATCTGTACTTTCTATTCCTTACATTTTTAAAACAAATGTTACTCGTTACTCTTGGCTTCGGTTTAATGTTTATAAATATTTCCCGTCATGTACTCCATCCAATGCAGATCATTGGCTCCATCCACATCTAGTGAAAACTAGTGTCATTGGATGAGTCATATAACGCAACCACTCATTGGTTAGCTAAAGGAAATCATCAGAAGCAAGCAGATATTCTTCAAACTGCTAACGTGAATTGTCTATGCCATGCTACAATGTAGGATTCAGAAAAAGATGTTGAAATGTCTGAAAGGTCGGACACAGGCGAGAGCGTATCGGCAGACGGAGACCAACAAAGCCTCCCTCATCCTTGGCCCTATCTCAAAGAATTTTTTTTTCGAAATAGTCGAAAAAATTGAGCTTTCAATTCATATAGTGGCATCTGGCTGTTTTTTTAAAAGGTTACTTTCTACTTTTATACTTTAAGTAGTTTTTGGAGCACATACTTTTTCACTTTTACTTGAGTAAAGAGGTCAAGTTGATACTTCAACTTTTACCAGAGTGTTTTTAAACTGCAGTATCTGCAAATGTGTGTCCTTGTGACACCACTGGCGTAGAATAACATAGCGCAAACCACGCTTCAATATTGGGTATAAATCAAAAATATCTGCGACAAGCTCACTGCGACACTCTGCTGCGGGAGGAGAACCAGCCCATAAGGGGGACAATCATCAGCTCATATGGAACCAAATCATATTACCACTAGTTAATCTGCATAGAGCAGACCCTTAGAAAAATATTGACGTAAATGGAAGGCCATTTGAAGGAAAAAACAAAAGCTAAGGTTTCTTTTGATTCTGTATATTTAATCTTAGCTTATCTTAGCATCATAAAGGAGATTGTTGGGCTAGTGATTAGAGCAGTGCGCTCGTGCTCTGAAAAGATTGCAAGTACGCGGTTCAGTCCCCACAGCCTGCACTCTGGGCTCCTGAGCAAAACCCTTAACCCCACACTGCCCCCCGGGCACCGCACAATGGCACCCCACTGCTCTTCAAAGGGCATGAGTTAAATGCAGAGATACATTTCTCCAATGTGAGATCAATTAAGTTCAATTTTTATGTTATATTATATGTTTGTGCATTTCTGTCCCATATGAGATGATGACTCTCTACCTCTTACACTTATTTTTGCTTCCTGCAGAATTTCTCTTTGCCATGTGCTTTTGTTTTTATCATAATTTTTTTGTTTGCTAGTCAAATTTTCAGTTTGCTTGACATTTTGTGTGAATTTGTGTGACTCAGTGTTTTCACATCTCTGGCACCGTTATTTTTCCATAAAGTCTAACTAATTCCTTTTTCTCTGAAAGTAAATGGTTCACTCTGAATGATTTCCGCTTCACCATAGAGGTATAATAATGTGTTTGTGAAAATGTGCTGTTAGATGTTTTTTTTTCTATCACAGGTTGTTTTGCATAAGTTTTAGTTCTCCCTCTGACTCCAGCATCTTTCATTTTTGTGGAGTCCCTGCATGGCTTTTAACAAACTGCAGATGGAAACTCATGTGGTGTTATTCTAGCAATGGCTGTGTCCTTGCCATCCTTTTAAAAATATCAGATTTTTGGAGTGTATTTCAAATAGTGATTGTTTTGACTGATTTCCCCCCCTGCACCAGAGATACTGGTGATTTTTTCCAGTTGAAGCTCTTCTTAGAAAAGAGTTTGTGATGACAGCATGCAGGGTTTTGGTAAATTTGCATTTCTCTTTCCCATTTGATGGATTAAACTTCTTCATGAGGTGTTTAAAGCTTGGAATTGTAAAAAAAAAATGCAAATATTTATTGCAAGACCTGTTTGCTGTGTTCCTTTATCTTTGTTGTTTTTCTTCTTTTTTTTTTTTTATTTATCTTGACGGTTAAGCTGATGCTAACCTTTTGTTAGTGTGCTGGGGAAGATTCCCAGTCATCCAGGTCATAGTCATTCCAAAAAAGTGAATTTAAGTATTTATTTATGTTAAGTAACATTTTTTTTTTTGGGGGGGGGAACCTTAGGTTAGCATCAGCTTACCTGTTCAAATGCAAAGCCTTAAAAAAAAAAACATTAGCAAACAAACTAAGTTTGGCTATAATTTCCGTCCAACATGAGGAAACATTCGATGGCGACCATTGGCCAAGAAAAACTGACGCTCAGGGATGTTAACACATTTGTTCTTTGGGTCACTGTAAATGGGTGAATACTCCTTTGGGTGTTTTAAACAATTTCTACTAATATACATGGAATACTTTAGTTGAAAATAACAATTATTTGAGTATGTTTTAATTATTCCATTAAGATAAACACTTTGTTAAGAATGGAGCATGAAATTATTTGCAATGCCATTAAATTGGCTTTTTGGATGTTCCATGTATGGAAGATGATTATGGCCACTGAAAAAATTAAAAAATGACTGATTTTTTTATGTTATTTCCGTATTATATGAGAAAAAGACAAAATTCTGACAGAATTCTGACAGCTAGCAAACATGTTAGCATCAAGCCGTAACCATGTCTGTTTTAGAGACTGAACTATCTCTCTTGTTTTAGTCACCTACTGCTCTCCCATTAATGAAATAGTATCAACGGGGACGCCTGGGGCACGTAAAAAGTCGTCTAATTCTGTAATTTTCCACCAGTTTGTTAATGGACCTCACTGGTCACTGGCTTCATGGTGCCCATCTACATTAAGATCCAAAGTTCCGTTTGGAGACAGATGAATGTTTTTCTAACATAATTTTATCAGGTGAGCAACTGAATACTATCTGAGGTTTATGCGTACAGCTTTCATGACATAAAGTGCTGCAGTGATCAAACATAAACATTAAATTCTGTTTATTTCAATAGCGCCAATTCACAACACATGTCATCTGAAGGCACTTTACAGTTCACCAGATCATCCAGTCAGATTGGTTTAGTTTTCTATCTAAAGAAAACCAGTTGATTGCATTGACTTATTGACTCGAATGCAATCCCCCACACCAAGCACGCTCGCAGCGACAGTGGAGAGGAAAAACTCCAACCCCCCCAAAATGAAGAAACCTCCAACAGAATCAGGCTCAGAGCGAGCGGCAATCCATCCGACTGAGGGTGAAGAAAGAAGCAGAGGCACAAAAAGCAACTACCGGTACAAAAGGAGAAAAATGTTGGTTAAAAAAAGATGCATTGATGTGGTCAGTTGGATGCAGAGATTGTGATATGATTTACAGTTTTTTAAACATTCAGATTTTTTTTCCCCAGTTTTTTTTATTTTTTTATTTTCAGTTTTATTCAGCTGTCTGGTGGCGGTGGGGAAGAAGCTGTTCTTACTGCTGTAAATCTGCTGTAAATCTGATTCTATATTTTTATACTAGGGTGACCAGACATCCTCTTTTTTCCCAGACATGTCCCACTTTTCATACCTAAAAAAAGTCCAGGGGGAATTTCAAAATCGTCCATGATTTTGGTCGACTACAGTGCAGCAGATTGGAGCCGTCAGCAGCACTGCGGTGAAGTTGGTTTGAAGTTGGATATTTTTATATTCAAGCTCCGCAGAGTCAGCGGAATCTATCATCCATCCGACTGAGGGACTCTGATGTCGGCCTGCGTCTCTCAGGTGCTCCCTCTTCCCACACGCGGTGGTGCGGTTAGGGACCGTCAACAAATCTTTGAACCAAGCACAAAAAATTCAATAAAGTCCTTATCTTATGACCAGCGAAGACGAAACTAATATAAAATCATGCCAATAGATATATGTAAGGCACACTTGCTTTTATGGAATTTTAAGCTATTTTCAATTTTTAAGATGTTTTTAAAAACAAAAGTTTTCTTCAATAGCTTTCAGGTCATGTGACCCACTGACTCAAATTCTTTGTGAAATTGTTTTACTACATTAGCCTGATGAGGCACTCTCCTTTTTATTCCATTTTAGGCCTTTGTATATTTTAAAATAATTTTTATAACAAAAATACTTGATATTTCTTCAATAAATTCCAGGTCATGTGACCCACTGACTCCAAATCTATGTGAAATTGTTCTACTACTTTAGCCAGATGGGGGCACACTCATTTTTATTCCATTTGAAGCCTGAAGATTTTTTGGGTAGGCGGGGGGAAGCATACCGTCACTGGGTTGGGTTTGGTCGCTCTTTCCCCGGCTGGCTCCGGACCGGGACCTGCTGATGATGTGTTAGATTTGTTTGTACCACTTTGAGATAAATTACCTATGCAAGGTGATGTATAAATATTCACTAATATTATTGTTATTCTTTAAATAATAATACTTATTACCTCTACTTGTCATGAACCGAGGACAGATGGACCCAGTATTCAAGGAGAGACAGTCAGTAGGAAAGTTCAAAAAGTTTATTAAATAAAACAAAAACTAAAGTGGAGCTGTGGCTCGCGGACACTGCAGGTTGGGAAGCGGGGCACCGCCCAATCACAGACACTCTGCAGGGGGAAACACAGGTAAGTAACCACGATCATCTGACAGAAGATGATTATCTGAGTTGGCCACTTACCTGGTTTAACAGTCCAGTCCTAGAATGTCCCCAAGTGCTGCAGTCCCAGAGGACTTGCTGGAAGCCGATCCTGGTCAGGGATCCAGAACAGACAGGAACAGAAACAGGTGGAAGGATCCAGACTTCCAGGCATCCACAGGCTCCCAGGAGGGTTCAGAGTCTGACAGGGTCCAAAAGCGTGACCAGGCGGTCAGGCACAGGAGCAGACAGGATCAGGTGCAGATGAGCAGGCTCAATGGAAGAGGGTAGCCGAGACAGGACGTGGAACCAGAACTTGATGCAGGACTTTAAACTGGTCCAAAAACCCAGAGGACTCCGCAGGGGAGGAACAGTGGACGATCAGGAGACAAGACAAACACAAAAACCCTCTTTCCACTGGCTGCCAGGATCCAGGACATGAACCATGAAATAAATATAACAGACAGGCTAACAGAAAGACAAGTAATGATCTAGAACTGAATGCTCAGGCTGAACTAAATATAAACCAGAGGAAACAGGTGAGAGGAATAAATTATAATTGAGGCAGAGAGAGAAAACGACAGGTGAAAGGAATGACTAATTAAGGGAGAGCAAACAGGCCAGATCATGACACTATTTCCATGGCTGTGACCCTCATCTTTTTTTAAACTCACTCCAGAATTGCCTGTAGCACACGAAAATCTGCTCATTTTAACAGTGCAGAGCTAGTGTGTTTACACGTCCTAAAACTTGCCGTGCAATCTTTTTAGATCACCAGCAACACTCCCAATTATTGCACGCACAAAAAAAGAAATTGCATGTGCAATTTTGCTTCTTTTGTTTGGAACCTTTGAAGATCAGGCCGAATATCTGCAATAAAACTGCGGGTAGAGAAAGTGTGAATTTTCTCATTTTTACAGGTCCCTTGGCTGAATCGAGAATCTTCGCCAGCCCTCCTGACGCTAGGACTGGACCAGCGGTGTGAAGCACCAGGAAACAAATAAGTTTGATTACCCTCTGCCATGTCTGAGACTAATGTGGCAACTAATAAAAATAAATAATTAAAATTGTAGAATCCCCCCCGATGATGAGTAGATGTAGCTTTATACCTTGCAAAGAAAGACCGTTATCTCTGCTAAAAATTATATTTGATACTCTTATTGTTTTTGTTCTTTATTTTTCTCTAAGTTTTGAGTCTAGTTTGACTTTTGAGAGAATAACAGTGAAAACATGACAGAGGAAACTTATCATAGTGAAATCATTTTTTCTGAGTTTACACGGGGCTTATTTTGGAACAGCTTTTCTTCCTATTTATACAGTAGCTTCCTTATGCTGCACTCTTTACGATCTCTGGCCGGTCCTTTCACAGGCACAGCTGTAAGATTTTTCCTTTGTGTTCCCTGCTCTGAGTGCCCCCCAGGACATGCGATAAAGGCCGTAACGCCTCAGTATTCAAATGAATTTTACAGGTGACGTGCTCCACACAAAGGGGAGATTAACGAAAAGGTCTTGTTGTGCAGCACAAAGGACGGAACAACTTTTTTCCTCTTAAACTGTGACAACTTCCCTTTGAGTACTTTTATTCTTCATTGATTCTATTTTCATTAATCGTTTGAATTTAACAGCCTGGAACTCATTACTTCAATGTGCCAGCTTAAGGGTATAGTGCACATTGAATCCTTAGATCCATCTAGAGAGAAAGGAGGAAGCTGGTCTTGTCCCCGGGGCTCGTTTTGTCCAATGTAAAGTGCCATGGCTCAATCATCCTTGAAGAAATTGGACGGCAGCTCTACAGAAGCAATAGGCCACAGAATTGTGAAATATACTCAAGGACAGGAGCTGGGAGAATTTATAGAACTTTACAGTCATCACGATTATTGAGCTGCTCTGTGTTATTTTATTCAAATGTGAATATAATTCATTTTGCTGCTCAGAGATCTACCTGTTTCATCCCAAGTCCCACCAGCAAGCTCGTATAATCAATTTCATCATCTTTGAATACTCTGCACAAAAAATCCCTGTGAGGCAAACAGCTGAAGGCTTCGTTATTTCCTACCAAAGCTGAATCGTTCCTCTTTTAATGCTGCTGAGTTCTGTTTAGGTTTGACAGGAGGCCTGTGGTCTGTCGTGATGATCAGTGGGGCCAGGAGCATGCTGGATAGGTCATCCGTCAATTTATTCAAGTGTCAACAGAGTCCCATGACAACGATGGATGTTCAAACAAGGCGCGGATTTACCATTAGGCAAAACTAGGCAGTTGCCTAGGGTCCCAAATTCCTGGGGGGGGGGGCATTACTGTGATTTATGATAAAAAACAAACAAAAAACAGGTACATCACTTTGCATAGTCACTATAAAGTCTACTAATTGTGTAATATAACATATTATACAAATCCTTCACAACAAAAGTGTTAATATAGCATAATAATACTTTACCACCCCCTCCCTCCCACACACACACACACATACATTATATAATAAACCGTCATTTAATATACATGTATTGATTACATTGTTATTTTAGTAACATTACATTACAGGCAGTTTTATGGCGTGACTCTGTGAGAGTGGGGAGTACCAAGATGGCAGCAGCCAGGTGACTTCCATTTTTTCATCCTATCAGCAATACAGTAAATAAATAGAGATCAGTGGTTTAGCCCTGCTGACGGCCACTGGTGGCACTGCATTTTTGCAAAGCCAGTCATCCTCCATGTTTTGCAATCTGATTCACTGCAAAAACTATCTAAAAATGAGTAAAAGTGTCCTAAATTAAGTGTATAAACCCTTAATTTGAGCAGGTAAATAAGATGATTTGCCAATGGAGTGAGTATCTTTACTCTTAAAATAAGGCAATTAGATATTATGCACTTGATATAAGACAATGCAATTGTCTTTTCTTATTTTAAATCTAAATTGTCTTGTTCCATTGGCAAAGTGTCTCACTTACATCCGTGATTAAAGAACAAATGCACTTATTTTAAGAAAAAATGACTAATTTACATTACATTTTTTGCAGTGTAGCACACCGTTTTGAACCAGCAGATTGAGAAGTCATGGAGTTACTTGAAAAGACAAGAACAAATTCACCCCTCTAGATTAAATCCTAATCTATAAGTAAGGCACATTTATTTATTTAGCATAATTGTAAGTGCTTTAAATAAATTGGGTACTTTTTATTGTATACTATGAAGTCAGAATTCTACTAAAAGTGCACACTCTTAATACATATTAGTATAAAGAGTTTTTATTTAAAACATATTCTCATTACAATGGTTTTTTTTGTGTTGTTGCTGTCATTACACTGTCACAAGTACAACGCAACGAAATTCACTCTCTGCATTTAACCCATCCCATTGGGACGCAGTGGGCTGCCATTTGCGGAACCTGGGGAGCAGTTTGGGGTTGAGGGTCTTTGCTTACAGACCCAGAGTGGCAGTCTCTGGCAGTGGATTTCGAACTCACAACCTCAGGATTCCAGGCTCTATGCTCTAACCACTAGGCTGCCACTACCCCTATAAAGGATTAGCTTGCAAGCAAGCATTATTCTTATAAAAAATAATTTTTTTTTGTTTAAGGCTGCCAGCTAATAACCTGACTCCGCGAGATCTGGAAACCTTCTGTTGAAGTAATTTGGGGAAGGAGCGAAAATACTGGTTAGCTGATTGGCCTATGTTGGTGATAGACAGGCCGAATAAACCAATCAGATCAACGAAGCATATGATGTACTAACAGAGCGACGACGGAGAGGAGCCAATTGATTGATCAAACTCTTGCCGAAACCAGTCGGGAGAAGAGCAAAAACATCTTTTCCTCTGAGAAAAGCCTCCAGAGCAGTGTTTTGCTCTTCTTTCAGTGAAGAAATACTCTGCAATTCCGATAAAACTTGCTCGATAGCCACGCTAACGCTAGTTTCATCGGCTGAAGCCGTCATGTTCTTTAGACTGAACTGTCGCGCTACTCGTTGCGTCACACCTCAACTCGCCTCAAAGCCAACGCTGATTGGACGTTCGTTTGGGGAACGGCTCCAAATTTTCTTTAACAGAGAGTCTCCAGACTGATTAGCGAGTGAAACCTTGAAAGCTCACAGGATCAGGATACGAGGCTAGCCAGCTAATGGGCAGCGTCAGATTAGAGGTCTGGGGTTCAGGGTCTGGCTCAAGGACCCTAAGTGGCAACCTGTGGGGCTTGAACTCACAACCTGAGGATTCTAAGCTCTGGGCCACCACCTCTCCGTAGACATAACATGCAGAAAACACGCACACTCAAACTTCTCCACCCACATTTTGAATCTTAATGTGCACAGAGACATTACAGTACCATGAGGCCCAAAATATGTTACATGCATCAGTGCATACATGTGTACTTTCCACACGCCTGTAGCCTCCCTCCTATCTCTTCCAATGGTGCCAAATCTTCAGCTAGGAAAGTCAATATTAGTTGGCCTAAAAGTGGCTAGATGATGTCATCACCTAATTTTCATATTCGGTAATGCTTTGATCCAACTGTAGGAAAGAGGAATATCAGCATTGGCAAAGCAAAGTGCTTTAAAACCACCATAAACACCTTTAAAACAAAAAAACCCAAGTACTCACTAATATTTTAACTGAACCAAAACTTTATGATTCATGTGCTATCAAATTCTACTTAAAACAGTTTTAAAAGAAGGAGGCTGTTTTTGATTCAAATGCAGGGAGGGATCTATTTTAGTGTAACACTTTCTAACAAAAAAAAAAAAAATTAAGTTAAGTGTTATATTAATTTCCTGTTCTTCAGTCGAAGCTTTGTAAATGTGTGACTAATTTTCAATAGGGAAGCGGGGGAGAGTTATTGCTGAGTGCTAGCTCTGAATGTCAGTGAGGCTTAAAGAAGCCCTCACTGCTCGCTGAAGGTATTAAACTCAGAGCAATTGGTGCTTTTGAATGTAGCTGCTGGAGAGGTCTGAAAGGTGATAAATATAGTGACAAAGCCACCAGGATGGAAACGGTGTCTGCTGTATCTGAGTGTTTGACTCAGCTTTTGTCACTTAGAGAGTGGAACAAACCATATGGATGTCCTTTGTCCACAAGGTGTATATGGACAAGACTCTGCAATACATCTAAACCTTGTGGACAAAGGACATTCTTTTGAGGGCCAGAAGGTTCATATTTTGGGGGAAAGAAAATAGATGGTTTGAGAGGGGCGTGCAGGAAGCCATCTATGTTAAGAGAGAAAACAACCTTAAACAGAGGTGGTGGACTCAGGTTCCAGCTTCCAAATACATACAATTCAGGAGTTGATTCCTTCCAGGTATCACTGCAACCCCCAGCCCATTACAGAGGAACAAAGTACCTCCTCTCTTCAGCCAAGTGAACAATCCCCCCTTTAACGACCAACCTTTCACATTCATAGACAGGTTTCAGGTATTACAGGCTAACAATGGAACCAAACGACCCCCTCGTCGGTTTAATTTGCATTATTCCAAGCAATACAAGGCCTTGTCTATATAAAGACTCAGGCCCCGTCCACACGAAGCCGAACCCTGGCCCAAACGCACAAATTTTTCACCAAACCAGCCTCTTATCCACACGAAGCCGGCGTTTCGGGGGTCTGTAAACAATCTTCTTTTTATTCAGCCTTTATTCAGCCTTCATTTTGAAACGCTGTTTTCGCGTTTCCATCTTTAAGCTCTAACCGCATTTTTTTTTTTACACGCATGCGTCATAGCGTCGCCTCTAAACACGCATTATCACAGTATCACAACAACAATGGCGCCGTACTGTGTTGAATGGTTGCTGCTCATGCTGTTCACCCTGCTGTCGGGCTTACAACAGAATCTTCTTCTTCTGGAATATCTCCAGGAAGAACAGAGCAATATCGACGACATAGTTCAGCACCTGAATTTGACTGAACCACGAAAATGGACCCGCAGGGCAACCATGTATAAATATTAGTGCGCATGCCCAACATTTCGTCGCTTATTTTTGCTTTGGCACCACATCGCCACTTACAGGCCTGGCATACATTTTGCAGCGTTTTCATGCATTCGTGTGGACGATCACATTTATTTTACGTCTCCGTCTTTACGACAAACGTTTTGGAAAATATCAGCGTTTCGTGTTCGTTTTGACTTCGTGTGGACGGGGCCTTAGAGAGTGGAACAAACCATATGGATATCCTTTGTCCACAAGGTGTATATGGACAAGACTCTGCAATACATCTAAACCTTTTGGACAAAGGACATTCTTTTGAGGGCCAGAATGTTCACATTTTGGGGGAAAGAAAATAGATGGTTTGAGAGGGGCGTGCAGGAAGCCATCTATGTTAAGAGAGAAAAAACAACCTTAAACAGAGGTGGTGGACTCAGGTTCCAGCTTCCAAATACATACAATTCAGTTATTGAGTTGATTCCTTCCAGGTATCACCACAACCCCCACCCCATCACAGAGGAATGAAGTGCCTCCTCTCTTCAGCCAAGTGAACAATCCCCCCTTTAACGACCACACTGAAAAAAAAATAGAGGTTGACAGAACTTACATTTTCTAGGCAACGTGATGCATTTGGTTTTTTGAGTTTTCCTTACTTAAATTCACTGTGGTTGAGTTTACAAAGATTTTTGAGTTCTGCCAACTTAGGTTTTTGGAGTGTTACATAGAAATTTTGAGTTCTACCAACTTAGGTTTTTGAGTTTCACCTTTAAGTTCTGAGTTCTATCAACTTTGTTTTATGAGTTTGACATATAGATTTTGAGTTCTACAAACTCAGATTTTGTAGTGTTATCTGCAAGTTGAGTTCTATCAACTCAGTTTTTTTAGTCCTACCAATCGTCTTCACTACCAATCATTCAACACACAAAAAATTATGTTAATACAACATTTTTATTGCTTCAAGCCAAACATTGCATAGATACAGTACCATGTTCAACAACATAATCTTAACTGCACAGATCAAAGTAACATGACACTGGACCAGAATGTTCTAGATTCGTAAGAGTGATGATGAGGGAAAAAACAGTAAGACACCATTTTAGTAAGAGGAAAACACACAGGTAATTTTTTGTGAAGTAAGTGTATTAACATATATGAAAAAATAACAGTTTTACAAATTTGGACGGCCTTCAGTTTGTTTTTTTCAATTGTAGTCTCTTTAAATTGGGTGCACCCTTTTAAAAAAAATAAAATGAAATAAAATGTCTTGTTTCCCAACGGAAAAAGAAAAAGGTTTTCCCTTTTTATCTCTGAGTTTTTCTTTTTAGTCCTACCACTCCGACAGGACGATGAATGCAAAAAAAGAAAGTCCTCTTCAGTCCAAATCCTTCTCTTCAATCCAAATCCAGATGTTCACACGGTTGGCTCGCCATCTCCATTTAAGGAGAGAATCCAGAATCCAGGGTATCCAAAAAACCCAGCCTGCATAGCACAACAGGGCTTAGTTAAATCCATTCACTTCTTGTTCTTAACTGTACAGTTTATATCTCTCCAAGTATGATAAATTTCAGTGTGTAATGTAACTTTTCTAACTCATTACGAATTAACTGCTGCATTACAGGGTTAACATATAAAATGTTAATGTCACTGTTTTTCTTGTAAAGCAAATAAAATCATGAAAGCAAAAAATCCACATGTAAATAATGTAAATAACAGTAAATACCCACATCGGATTAAGAAAGTAAAATAATGTAGTCTTGTAATATTCTGTGCCTGAGTGCAACAACACTGCACTACATAAAACAATTTAGAAATTTAATAAGTTATTACACTCAACTTAATGTCTCTTTTCATTTGTACAATGAAAATAACAGGCACACTCTTTTCTCTATGCATAAACACTCACCCGCACATGCGCGGCATAAACACGCACGCGCACACGCGCATTATACACGTGCACGTGCGCTGCTTTTCCTTTCATCAGAACGTGAAAAACATGTGAACTCATGCTTCAACTCGGTGGCAATACACCACAAGGGAATGCTAACTCACGGAGCTAACCGCTAACTGTCTGTACTTTGCAGCACTCACCGGGAAAACTGGTAAGGTCCCAGGGTCGTTCCTCCGTGGTTCTCCAGATGCATAAAATCACAATGTCCGCCAATCTTCTCAAACACGAGGGAAAAAGGCTGTGCCCTTGAAGAAAGGGATAGGAAACCCCGTACCGTAGTGGGCGTGTCCATGAACATAAGCAGTGCGCATGCCCATGAGTTTACAGTTGAGGGAACTCAAAAAATCTTGTATAGGCGATTTAAAACTCCTTGTTAAACCAACTTCTGAGAATTTGAGTTGGGCAAACGTGTATTTATTTGTTAGATGTCAAATTTATATTTCTGAGTCGGATTACAATACAATTGTGTGTTAGAACAACAATTGCCATTTACTTTTTTAACAGTGCAACCTTTCACATTCATAGACAGGTTTCAGGTATTACAGGCTCACAATGGAACCAAACGACCCCCTCGTCGGTTTCAATTTGCATTATTCCAAGCAATACAAGGCCTTGTCTATATAAAGACTCAAACTCACTGCGGATCCAGACATTTTGAATTGAGAAAGCTTCCTGGAGGGGAAGCGAAACGTCTTCAAACCTTGGAAACCAAGTCCAGTGGATTGGTTTTTAAACTCATGCATGTTCTCACACACTTTCAATAGGCGTTCCCTCTCGGGAGCGGGAACAGGGGAGAAGGTGGGTCTTTTCAAAAATTGGCGAAAATCCTCCACTACATCTTTAATATCAGCAGAGTCAAATTTTTGAGAAAGGCAGCCTGCATGGAGCATCAAGAGGCACCAAGTGCTGAATAATGACCTGAAAAATCATTTGATATATCTCAAATTAAGCAAATCCTTGGCTTAGAAGTTATGCATTGCTTCTTTAAAGAAGCTAAAATAAACCATAAAAGCTTTTAACATATAGATTTATGTTTCTCTTATCTTTTCTGCTGTGATCGTCTCTTACTTTCTTTGTATCTTAAATGTTTGCTTGGCGTTTATCCTACATAGAAAGCAGCTTACGGTCGGCGTCAGGATACAAATTGATTAGTGTATTAACATGTTTGTTTATGGTTCAGTTGGGTCTTGATAAAGTTCTTTGGGGAGTCTGTATTTCAGTTTGTCAAACTGTCCTGGTTTAGTCCATTTACCACTAGAACAAAGCAGAACAATCCAAGATAATGTTTTGTAGCTGTTTAAAGAGTTTAGACAACAATGTGGGACGATCAGAGCACCATTTAATCCATCACCTGGAATAGAAATAACAGTGCTAGACTTCGTCTAGCTGAACTGTCAAGCTAAATCTAGAGAATTTGTAAGAACATAAACATTCAGAGAAGCAGCTGGGAGGTTTATGGTTACAATAGAGAAGCTCTAAGGTTGAATAATCTGTCATCAGATCAGCTTTCAGGTGTGTCTCCACCATTTCAGAGCTTATTAAAAGGTGAGAGGCAAGGTTCTTGCAATAATCAAAGAAAGCGATTGCAGCCCCCATTGGAGGTTTACAACAAATCATGCAGGGAGAACCTGTGGGGGACGGTTATAGAGAGTAACTCCAGGGTAGCTGCAGGGATCCACAGCTCGCATGAAAGAGTCTCTGAACCATTTTCTTAACTTTTTTTCTTTTTGCTCTCTACAGATTAATCCTTTATTTAAAAAAAAAGACTGCTTAAAGAATAAGCAGGGGGTGGGGTTGGGCATATATATGTATATATATATATATATATATATATATATATATATATATATATTAGTGCTGTCAATCGATTAAATTTTTTAATCGCGATTAATCGCATCAATGCCTGAGTTAACTCGCGATTAATCGCATTTTAATCGCACATTTTTTTCCTGATTGAAAATCATTTAAATACTCTTGATGACATACAAAACAATACATACAGGCTAGTTTTGTGCCAATGTTCTTTTTTTAAAATGAAAACAGGTCACAGATACTGATTTAAGCCATAGAAACATATGGCAAGAAGATGGGGAGGCATGTAGCAAAAAATAACAAATATGTAGCCAAAAAAAAGGCCCTGAAAACAGGCTGATGTAAAAGACAGTCTTTACAGTTAATACAGTCTTTTGAACAAAGACAAGCATTTTACCCTACTGCTATAAAATGCAGTAGAGTTAACATTAGATGTTAATTAACCAAGGTAATAATGAACAATTTTCAATCAATACATCAAAATCAATAGACCGACATCACTAGATGGAGGTAGTCTATGCTCTAGAAAGTTACTTTTCAGCCTCTTAACAAAAATGAGAACACACACACACCCACTCACCCACACACAGACACACCCACCCACCCACACACACACACGATACCGACCTGTGGCGTACACAGACAGCAAGAGTGCCGTAGCAGATTCCATTTCACCTCAGTAATCTGTTTTCTCAGCGTATTTCAGGTTGCTACTAGTTACCAGACACTCAACTTGTTTGTTGGTGGTGGGGCTTAAAGAAAAGGCACTAGTGTAATGGCATGTTATGGCCACTTGGTGGCACTCTGGGTTTGAATGGAAAAATGTAGAAGAACAAGAAAAAGTTAATAAAGTTATCTAGTTACATCCTGATCGTTGTGTCCTTGAATATAGAGAATAGAGGAACAATACATGGTGTCAGAAGATCATAACTCACGACAGAAGGAGTCTAGTGACACAGATAACGTGTCGGAGGAGTTATACGGTGGGAAGAAAGAAACGGATCACCTGCGGTGCAAGGAAAGCAGTGAGTCGGCGAAAGCTAAAAACAAGCTAGCGACTAGCTAAAAGCACGAAGCATGGACAACGTATTTACCATTACCCCACCGGGACCGTTCGATTTCGAGCCAAGCTCGTGGCCAGCATGGATAAAAAGATTCGAACGCTTCAGAATGGCGTCTGGATTGATGGAAAAAGACGGCGCATATCAGGTGAATACTCTCATTTACACAATGGGGGACAAGGCTGATGACATCCTAAGTTCATTGCAACTAACAGAAGAAAAACAAAAGGACTATAAGGAGGTAAAAGAGGCTTTTGATGGACATTTTATCGGAGTGCATAATGTTATTTATGAACGAGCCAAGTTTAATAAGAGATGTCAGGAAGTTGGCGAATCTGCAGAGAATTTTATCACCGCTGTGCATAAGCTGGCTGAACACTGCAACTACGGCCTCTTACGCGAGGAGATGATCCGAGATAGGATTGTTGTTGGCATACGTGACGCCAAATTGTCTGAAAGATTGCAACTTAACCCAGCGTTGGATTTACATACGGCCATTGTTCAAGTGAGGCAGCACGAGGTGGTGAAAAAGCAACAAGCTGTTCTACGGTCAGCTGAGTCACCAGGGCAAATGGATGCAGTTTTTCATAACTATAAGAGACAGGCTCATAAAAATAAATCTTGGCAACGTGCCAACCCTTCTCAGCCTCATGCTACCACGACAACGTCCAAACAATGTGGAAAGTGTGGCAAAACCCCAAAACATTCATGGACTGAGTGCCCAGCTAAAGATGTTGAGTGCAGAAAATGCCATAAAAGGGGACACTTTGCGAAAGTGTGCAGATCGGGTCCAAAGCTAGAATCCATTGAGGAGGACGCAGCTAGGGCTTATCTAGGAACTATTGACCACCCACATTTGTCGACATGGACAGAAATACTTACCATAAACGGCAGCCCGTTGCGTTTTAAGGTGGATACTGGCGCGTCTGTGACTGCTATCCCAGAGACGGAATATGTACGGGATCGATATGGCAAATACACAGTGCCACAAAGACCACTGCTGGGGCCCGCCAATCAACCTCTGGATGTTAAAGGGCAAGTGAAGGCTGTCATTCAGAGAGGCAACAGAAGGATTGAGGAGGAGGTGTTCATTGTGAAGGACCTGAGCACACCCTTACTGGGCCTCCCTGCAATTCGCAGACTGCAGATGATTCCACAGCTTCATAGCATAGACGATGCAGAGGCATACTTCCGCTCAACCTACCCAGATGTCTTCACAGGGCTAGGTAAACTTAAAGGAGAGTACAAAATTAAGCTGAAAGATGATGCAACACCCTATGTTCTCTCTGCTCCGCGTCGTGTAGCCATTCCCCTCCGCAGCAAAGTGAAAGAGGAATTGGACCGGATGGAGAAGATGGGGGTCATAGGCCGCGTGGAAGAACCAACTGAATGGTGCGCAGGCATGGTCCCTATTGTGAAAACATCAGGGAAAATACGCATTTGTGTAGATTTAACACATCTGAATGAGAATGTCATCAGGGAGAGGCTCATCTTACCGGCAGTGGATGAGACGCTGGCCAAGCTAGAAGGAGCCAGGATCTTCACAAAGCTCGACGCGACATCAGGCTTCTGGCAGGTACCGCTACATAAAGACTCAATGCTGTTGACCACGTTCATCACACCAGAGGGACGCTACTACTTCAAGAGGCTCCCTTTTGGAATATCTTCGGCTCCCGAACATTTTCAGAAGAGGATTTCTCAGCTGATTGATGGTATTGACGGAGCCCTGTGCCATGCTGATGATGTCCTTGTCACGGGAAAGGATCGAGCAGAGCATGACGAACGGCTGCACAAAGTGCTACAGAAATTCAGAGAAGCTGGACTTACTCTAAATGAGAAATGCCAGTTTGCTAAGGGTGAAATTCGATTCCTGGGCCATGTCATAAACTCAACAGGCATCAGAGCAGACCCAGATAAAATAAAAGCGATCCTTGATATGCCTGAGCCGAAGGATGTGGGGGACGTTCGCCGTTTCATTGGCATGGTGAATTATGTGGGCAAATTCTCACCACGTCTGCCTGACCTGACAAAGCCCATCCGTGACCTGTTAAAGTCAGAGAACAGCTGGATATGGCAGGCACCCCAACAGAGAGCGTTCCTGGAGACGAAAAAGGAACTAGGGTCAGAGACTGTGTTAGCCCAATACAGCCCGAGTCACGAAACCATGGTATCAGCTGATGCTTCTTCCTATGGACTGGGAGGGGTGTTGACACAAAAACAGCCTGACGGTGAATGGAGACCTGTAGTTTTCATTTCTAGAAGTCTGACCAAGGCCGAATCGCGGTACGCCCAAATAGAAAAAGAGGCTCTAGCTGTGACCTGGGCGTGTGAGCGCCTGCGAGGATACCTGAGTGGGCAGGATTTTACTATAAGGACTGATCACAAGCCACTTATAACCCTCCTGAAGTCCAGAGCACTGGACGACCTCCCTCCAAGGATTATCAGATTCAGGCTTAGATTGCTAAGATTTAATTTCAACATAATCCATGTCCCAGGCAAAAACTTGATAACCGCTGATGCCCTGTCGAGAGCGCCTCTTCCAACCACGGCTACGGAGGCAGAGCAAGACCTGGAAAAAGAATGTAAAGCGTACCTGGACAGTGTAGTAGAAAACCTCCCAGCCACACCGACAAAGCTGGAACAGATTAAGAGGGCGCAAACCTCAGACAACACATGCAAACGTCTCAGTCACTACATTGCAAATGGCTGGCCCGAACACAGACGAGATGTACACGAGCTGCTGCTGCCCTACTGGCAGGACAGGTCAGTTCTGCACGATGGAGGATTACTCATGAAAGGTGAGAGACTCATAATACCTGAAAGCATGAGACCTGATATCCTGCAGAGACGTCAACAGGGACACCAAGGCATCAACAAATGCCTAGCTAGAGCTAGAGAATCAGTCTGGTGGCCAGGCATCACGTCTGCTGTGAAACAGATGGTGGAGAGATGTGAGATTTGCGCACGGGAAGCTCACACAGCAGTCGAGCCCCTGCTCACTACCGACCTCCCAAACAGACCATGGCAGAGAGTCGCGGCAGATCTTTTCCAATGGCAGAATGGGAATTACTTAGTCATGATAGACTACTTTTCTTGTTTTATTGAAGTTTGCAACCTACCTAACAGCACATCTGCAAAACAGACTATTGCAAGAATTAAAGCTGTGTTTGCTAGACATGGATGCCCAGAAGTGCTTGTCACGGACAATGGCCCACAATTTTCCTGTCACGAATTCGCTCTGTTTGCACAAGAGTATGACTTCAGGCACGTGACAAGCAGCCCCCGTTATCCGCAGAGCAATGGGGAGGCTGAACGGGCCGTCAGAACAGTGAAGTCCCTTTTGGAGAAAGAGGGAGATTTCCATAAGGCTCTGTTGGCCTACAGGGCCACCCCATTGGCACATGGGAGCTCCCCAGCACAACTACTGATGGGGAGGAGAATCAGAACACCAGTCCCTGTGTCACCGGAGCAGTTACAACCAAAGTGGCCGGATCTCAAGACATTCAGAGAAAAGGACACTGCCTTGAAACTGAAACAACAACAAACGTTTAACCGGAGACACCGTACTCAAACTCTGCCACCTCTTCAGCCCGGACAGCAGGTGTGGATCAGACCCACACGCACCAGAGGGACAGTTGTGGGACCTGCACCTACACCGCGCTCATATGAGGTGGAAACCCCGGAAGGAGGACGGATGCGGCGCAACCGTTCACAACTCAGAGAGGTACCAGTACCTCCAACATCAGGTGAGGTGACGACGACTAGGTCAGGGAGACTGTCCAGGGCTCCTGAAAGACTGGACCTTTGAACAGTATACACACATGCACATCACGGTGGACAAGGAAGAAAATAAGACATGTTAAAAAGAAAAAAAAAGTCACAATTTTCCTGTTTGAAAGTTGAAATGTTATTAGGAAAGGCAGGTTCTGGTTGTTGAAAACTAAAGGTTTAAGTAATAGCCACAGTGAAATGGAATGTCTTCGGTTAGCCGCTCAGGTTACGTCCATTGATGAATATATTACAATGATTTGAAGTTCTGCCAAATCGGTTAAACGTTTATCTAAAAGGGGGAGATGTAATGGCATGTTATGGCCACTTGGTGGCACTCTGGGTTTGAATGGAAAAATGTAGAAGAACAAGAAAAAGTTAATAAAGTTATCTAGTTACATCCTGATCGTTGTGTCCTTGAATATAGAGAATAGAGGAACAATACAACTAGCGCCACCCAGTGTATGAGCGTCTTTTTCCCTTGAGGAGGTCCGCTCTCGAAGCCTATGAGAAATGCATAGACTGGGGGAAAATAGCCCCGCCTTCCCGCAGGCTGCAGCGGGATGTACTTGGAAAATTGTGCCATAAAACCACATAGCGTTAATCTCACGTTAAAAAAATTATCGCCGTTAAAATAGCCTCGCGTTAACGCGTTAATAACGCGATAATTTTGACAGCACTAATATATATATGTATATATATATATATATATATATATATATATATATATATATATATATATATATATATATATATATATATATATATATATATATATATATATATATATGCCCAATATATTGAATATATATATTTAAATATTCTATTCAGAAGGAAAGGGAGACATCGTCAGAGCTGATCTGTTTAGATCAGTGTTAGATTGGCCCAATTAAAGTTCTAATTAAAGAAATGTTGACAAAACTAACAGCAACAGGGTGCAGCTCTTAGCCACTAGGGGCGCTAGACCTGTAACTTCCAGATAAATTTCAATTGAGAAATACTTTATTAATGGGAAATTAAATGTTTTAGTAACTCATCAGCTTTTTCTCAACCAGTTGTTGTAGATGTTGGTCGCTGTAGGCAGGAGGATTCCTTTGTAGCTGTCTGTCTTGCATCAGATCTGGAGAAGCCTCTGACTGAAGAAAATCTGTTGGTGTTTCAACAGTCTGATGATGATGTTCATTATAGTTCATAATGTTCTTCAGTTTAATGATTTTCATTTCGTTTTTTATTTCTTTTGTTTTACTCTTTTTAGAATACCCTAAAGTTACTGCATCGCAGAATGAACCACTGTCCATTTTTGGAGTCTGATAGCAGACATCACAGAGTTCCTGCCAAAGAAAAGGCCCCCTTCACCCCTCTAGATTAAATCCTACATCAAAATAACAGAAAATATGTCTAATCTGCAATGTTTAGCTTACTTAGCTCGGGGGTTTTAGGGGAGCTCAGGCTGCTTTAAAGCCGTGCTCTTGGTCACATGACTTATCACATAATTTAGAGAGAGATACGTCAAGCTGAAGTTATGCAAGTTTTTCAGAAGCCTGAACTAAGCATTAATATGCACCAAATGCTGAATATTGATCTGAAAAATCATCTTATACATCTCCAAATCCACACAGTCTTTCTTTAAATCTTAATATTCAAAGATGCTCCCCTTCTAATCTGAATGATAATTGAACTTTATTGATCTCACATTGGAGAAATTTATCTCTGCATTTAACCCTTCCGAAGCGGTGGGCTGCCATCATGGGGCGCCCGGGGAGTGGTGTACGACTTTACACGAGTGACTAAAGTGAATGTGATTGGTCCTTTATCAAGGGGGTGGGATTGTTGTGGTGGAAGGTTCGCAAGTTTGGTTGTGGCCGGTTTGTCTGAAGCATCTTGCTAACCAGTTAGGAACTTGGTGCTAGTAGGTTCCCAATAGGAAATTCCATTGGGACCAAGTAGCACTAAATTGGTGACTTAGAAACGACGCTGTCAAGGAACGCTATGGACAGAGTAAACATAAAAGAGGAGGAGAGTTTAGTGTCGGAGGTCGTGGATGAGTCTCCTCCGTCATCCATTTTTTATTTAGAGGAGGAAAGCGGGGACGAAGATGTTGTGGAAGAGGACGCCAGGGCGGCAGAAGCTTGGTTTGGTGTAGAAGGCTTCCAGCCGTACATGTTTGAGCCCTTGCCTCACAACGCTGCCAGTTCTGTTAGCTCTACGCCTGCCGAAGACACAGACGTCCATCCCCGTGAACACTGGGACGCAACTCAATGGGAAAGGAAATTATTCTTATTTCAACCGTTGCGTATATTAGCTGCGACATATGAATCAAGATGCTATGACTGAAAAAATTTGATTGACAGATGACCTTTGATATATGATTGGCCGAATTTAAGTGTTCAAACTGACGTACAACTAACCGACCTTCATAAGATAACAGGAAAAAAAAATTATTTTAAGTCAGGATTTTTTTTTTTATAGAAATTTTGTAAATTTTGGGAGAATATACACTGATAAAGAGTACATTTATATACATGTTTAAGCCAGAATGATTTGGAAATTCTGATATAATTAGGTCTTGCTCAGAGTGGCAGTGGGTTTCGAACTCAAAACCTCAGAATTCCAAGCTCTTTGCCCTAGCTAACCACTAGCCCGCTAACCTGACTCCACCAGATGGATTTGCGCCGCATATCCATCTGGAAACCTTCCGTTGAAGTAATTTTGGGAAGGGGCCAAAATACTGGTTAGCTGATTGGCCTATGTTGGTGATAGACGGGCCAAATAAACCAATCAGATCAACGAAGCATATGACGTACTAACAGAGCGACGACGAAAACACAACCACAAGCCAGGCAACTCTTGCCGAAACCAGTCGGGAGAAGAGCAAAAACATCTTTTCCTCTGAGAAAAGCCTCCAGAGCAGTGTTTTGCTCTTCTTTGAAGAAATACTCTGAAGAAATACTCTGTAATTCCGATAAAACTTGCTCGATAGCCACGCTAACGCTAGTTTCATCGGCTGAAGCTGCCATGTTCTTTAGACTGAACTGTCGCGCTTCTCGTTGCGTCACACCTCAACCCGCCTCAAAGCCAACGATGATTGGACGTTCGTTTGGTGAACGGCTCCAAATTTTCTTTAACAGAGAGTCTCCAGACTGATTAGCGAGTGAAACCTTGAAAGCTCGCGAGATCAGGATGGTCTCACGAGGCGCCTAGCCTGCCACTCCCTCCACTTATTTTAAAAACGAAAATAAGATATTAAAGCTACTAGAGGGAGATTATAAAGAACAATTACTGAGCATCTTGTTTCTACAGAGAGGCTGAATTGAAATCCTGTTTTTTTCTTTTAGATTGTGGTTTCACCAATAAGGTTTGTGGCTATAACATGACAAAACATGAACATTATTATTAGGTAACCAGGAAGTCCAATAAACGGATCTGCTAACTGAATGATGGGATATTTGGGTTTGATTTACAATGATTTTATTCTCTTGTTTAATAAACATTGCAACTTTTGGCAAAGCTTTTCACATTTTTTGGAAGAAACCCAGCACCTTCTCCACAGCAGTATTTTTCAAGGTATTGATGAGGTTCTCTGGTCACAGACAGAGCTTTTGAGGAAACACACACTTGTTTTTCCATATTCCTTCCCATGATTTTATTGATTCTGCATTCGCTCTGATTAGAACACGTCATCCTATCTACCAGGATTCTGGTGGTTTTCCTCATGTCTGGAAGCATGTTTTTCTAATATTCTGTGCCTGCAGCAGACCTCTGTTTGTGCATTGTTTTCCTGGGTCAATACTTCACACTCTCACTGTATTTCACCCCCAAACAAATATCCTCAGTAATGATCAGCAGCATATGAACTACAGCTACTCTAATCAGCATTCCTCTCCCAGCTACACAACAGCAAAACCTTTCAAAACACAAGGAATTGCGTTTCATCAGTCACAATATGACAAATCAAACACTAATTACAATATCTGACAAAATTATATCAACAAATCATTTTTTTTGCCTCTCTTATTACGTTTTTCCGCCCGTTTGGCTTGAAGGTTTTTTTTTTCCCAGTGGACCCTGAAAGAAATTCATCATTTATGCAAGAGCTGGAGACTGAATTTATGGATATAAATTCTGTTGGCAGCATGCCTCTCTGCTTGCTTGGAGCATAAAGAAAGCCTGAGTCATGTTTAAATGTGGGCTGTGGGAGACCATAAATCCTTATCGCAACAACCTTTGACCACTCCGAAACTCTGAAGGCTGTGAGCGATTGATGAACCTGATAACAAGCAGGAGGAATCAAACAATTACATATGACTGGAAATAACCACACAGAAGCTCTAAACAACACAAATGTCTCCTTGCAGCAACAGCCGACACAAATGCATCCCCCACCCCCCCACTGGTAAAGATGAGTAAAAAAAAATTTTATTACGGAAGATGTGATTTTCACAGAGAGGAAAGCAGGTATTGGTAGCCATACTGTCACGACTACAGTGACTGTAGACAATACCCCCCCCAGTCCTCCCTGCATTATTTCACAAGCTTATTTTTGAAATGACATTCGTATTTTTACCAGAATTTATGTCTGGATGGCTATGAAAGAAGATTTTGCACAGATCTGATCAAAAGTTTTGGATAAATGTATGGAGTGAATTTTGTTCCATTATTCTTAAAAGTAAATAACACATTTTATAAATGGAAATTCTGAAAAAAATTAAATAATGCAATCAAGAAATTAGAGTTTGAAAAACGCCTTTAATAAAAAAATAAAAAGACTTAGAGTGGAGGTCTACAACAGGGGGTCTGTGACCCCTAGGGGGTCCATAGTGGTACTGCATGGGGGTCCTACAAGTTTTGGTTGATTACACTTTTTTTTAATATTCCCCCCTGCAATTTTTTCCACTAATTGAAATGTCTTTAAATCCACATTAACATGAATTCAACAGACTGTAGTAAACAGATAAATGGACAGAAGATGTCTTTCAGTCATCAATGCACACATTCAGCGACACACAGGAGCTCTTTCAAGCTGGGCACCATTTCATTTACAACACCTGTCCCATCAACCAGGAATCAGAATCAGAAATACTTCAATAATCCCAGGGAGGAATTACTTTCATTACATTACTCTATCTGTAATAGAGTGACTATAGGACCAGTTTGATAGAACACAATTTCATACAATATACATAATCAGGGGCTCCCCGCTCCATCTCGACATCAGTATGGGGGTCCTTGGCCTGGAAAAGTATTTATTCAATTACTATATAAATATTATATATATATATATATATATATATATATATATATATATATATATATATATATATATATATATATATGTATTATTTTTTTTTAAACAGATCATATGTTCTCAAATGTATTTCTCATTTCGCATTTTTATTGGTCGATATGGACGTTAGCAACAACATTTTTATTGGTAGAGAGCGAGTGTTGGTATTGGGCTTGAATTGAAGAGAATGTGGTCCATAAAATGCATTTTGAAAAGAAGGCCATTTTAAAAAACTTATAAATACAGCAATCTAAAAAAGAAGTTTGAAAAAAATATATAAAGATAAAAATAATATGTCTTAAAAAAAATCTAAGAACACAGGAAAGTTACTTTTAAAACCTTTTTTAAAAATAAACTTTTTAAATTTTCATTTTTGGATTCTATGCTTTTGCAATTTCCATTTACAAAACATGTTCTTTGATTGCAATAATAATGGAACAAATAGCACTCCATATAATAATTAATGACCCAAAACTTCCACCAGTTTATTGTCTAAATGACCAGGTATGTCAAATAATTGATCTCATACAATCTGTAAGAAACCCTGAACCTTCAGACGGAAAAAACCCCCACAGCATCATAGATTTTCTACACTGCTTTGTTTTTTTTTTTGATAAAACACCCTAATCTTAATCCAAATAAATGGAGTCCTTCTCCCATTGAGAAAGTGATTTAGCGGAAATTTAATCCAGAACAAAACACAATCAGTGTTTTTACCAGAGCTGTGAAGGGAATCATGCCCCCATGTAGACATTAATGGTCCATTTCATGACCAATGAGCTTTCATAGACTATGATGGTAGAGTTGGACGTTGCTCTGCTTTAACATGAACTTCTCCTCATGTAAATCCCTCCTGCTACAACCCAGTATGCATATTTCTAATTTCACTTTAGGGATGTTTTTCAGCTGCATTAATTGATCAATTTTCCTCCTGACACGCATCCCTATATGTCTTTTACATCTTTTAAAGGACTTTTGAGGATGTTCCTCATTCTGAGCTGAACTTCTTGATGAAAATAACATCATGAATTCATCCAATTTAGGAAATGTTTTTTTCTTTACATGCCTCCTGGAAAACCCACAGGGATGATGTCTAATGATTGTCATAATAATAGTTATTATATTAATAATGACTTTGTTTATGAAGAAATTGCAGACTGCTGAACAGCTACTAAAAGATTAAAAGTAAATCTTTGAGGTAAAAAGTAATGATCTCATGGGGAGTGGTGGCCTAGTGGTTACGGCATTTTGCTTAGGATCCAGAGTTTCTGAGTTCAAGCCCCCCTCCCACAGACCATTCTGGGTCCCTGAGCAAAGACCCTTAACCCCACACTGCTCCCTGGGTGCCGCACAATGGCAGCCCACTGCTCCGCAAGGGGATGGGTTAAATGTAGAGAGTTAATTTCCTTACTCTGTACTTGTGACAGTGTAATGACAATAAAAAGTTGGGGGAAAAAAATAATTATCAAAACAGACCAGGATAAAAACAATAGACCTTACATCAGTGTAAAAAGGCACAAAGGAGTGTGAACCATTGGGTTTTTAACATCATTTAAGAAACCTCTAGAGAAGATGGCTCCCTGATATCTTGAGGGAGATTGTTCCACATAAATAGTGTAAGATAAGGGAAAAAAAAAACACTTCCAGCAGTTTTCCTTCTGGCTTTAGGGACCTTAACAAGGCCAGTGCCCTGAATTTGCAGAGCACGAGGTGGAATATACAGGTGCAAAATAAGGAGCCAGGCAATTTAAAGCCTCGTATGAAAGCAACTACATTTTAAAATATGCTTCAAACTAAAAAAACGCAAAACAGATATCAGTACTGGAATAATATGTTTATTAAGTGATAAAAAGCAGTTCTGACCTCCTCTTTTATATGAGACTCGAAGGAAAGGAGCGGGTCAAACCACTCACCCAAGTTCCTTACCTTATCCCTCCATTTAATGACACACTCATCAAGTTTCAAGGGAAAGTTATGGAACAAATTATGACATCTCTGATGTCCAATGAGCATCAAATTAGTCTTACTGTTATTAGGAAACATGAGATTACCGGATAACCAGCCCCTACGTGCAGCTAACTCTCCCGATTCTTTACATCTCTGAACAGATTCCTGTGGTAACAACACATATAGCAGAAGATCATCAGCATAATAGTGAAAAGTTGCATCAAAAGACCAAAGAAGAAGCCCAAGATGCAGGAGGTAGAGAGGAAACGTCAAAGGATAAGCACAGACCCTTGAGGGACTCCATCTTCAAAATCTCAGAGAGATCTTTCCTTCTAGCATCTTCCCGGTACCATCCTTTTTACTGGTTGTGGTGCCAAGATTAGTTTGCTTCCTAACTAGTGTCAGGACTCCTGTGTTTTTGTGTCTGTGTTTCTTTGTTTGTCTCCCTTCATCCACCAGGAGGCACCTGTTTCTGGTCCACCTCCTCACACACCTGTGGATGGTTTCCTCGTTAAACGGAGTGTTCTTAAACTGCTGAATGCCACTACTTCGACGCCGGAGTGTTTGCCAGTTTAGGGTACTCTAGCCAAGCTGAGTTTTTGCTGAGTCAAGCTGAGCTCTTGTCAACCTGAGTTTAACTTTGTTTTTTTCTTTGCCTCTCAGCAGGAAGTCATCCTACAAACTGGTTTTCTTGGGCCTTCACACCCTGGAAGGATCAACTGAGCTTCAAACTGAGCTGGGGTTCAAACAGGAGGTTTGGAGCCACTTTCCCTAAGAGATCGTTTGAGCTTCTCACTGAGAAATGGATTATTCACCACAACGACCCGTTCAAGTACCGCAGGAAATCTGAGTGGCAGTCAGCTTTCTCCGTTCACCAAGGAACAACCGCAGTCTGAGTAAACCCTGTTCTGCCCTCCACCGAATCAGACAAACACTGGAACCATGGCACACAGACAGGAGTCAAGGATTCAACAACTTCTCTGGAAACGTGAGTCGGCAACCAAATCCTCTTCTCCAAGTTCACAAGTCAAATTCCCCATTGAGCCTGAACTAACCGCTGTGTCTTCCCCTCACTTTACAGTTCCGGTTGAGCAGTGTTCAGAGCAACACTTCTCCCTCTGTTTAACTTCTTCAATAAAAGCCGTTAAACCTTTTCTCTGGTCTCTCTGTTCGATTTTCTGCATTTGGGTCTGAACTTTGTAACATCATGAGGTCCAGACTGTTAGCCATCAGGGAAACAGAACATTGTGGATTACTAATTAGCAATTTTAATGAAACTGATTCACTTTAAAAAGTAGGAAACCATGTTAGGAATGTATCTCTAAACTTTTTTTTAAATGAGTAGCAGCTATTATGCCGTCTGTAATTCTGTCAAGCAGTAACAAGTGTGTAATTAAAGGATATTTCTTTCTTTAACCAATAAATGCCCTTGAGTTAATAATGATTTTTTTGTCTTATTTCTGTAAAGAAACGCTGAAAGGTTCTTTGCACATCTTTAGCAGGGCTGCCAACAGATGAAACAATGTCTGTATGGGAAGGAAGCAGCCCTGCCTCACTTAATGCATTCACACAATGTTCTCCGCTCTAAATGAACGAGTAATGGAGGCAGGAAGAAAAGGCCGTAACAAGGTGGATGATGATAACTACATGACAGCAAACCTGTCTTGACCTTCTGCAACCTTCTTCCACTCCCTCCTCCTCTAGAGTAATTCTTCTGACTGTGCAGAAAATCTTACAGAGTTAAACAAAAGCTTTTCCTTTCAGTTTCAGGAAATAATAAGTTTATGTCCCACAGATAAGAATGATATTTGTTATATAAGCTCCACATTATCTTAAATAACATCCTAAATGTTTAAACCTGCAACTGACAGTCACTGACACAACACCTCCGCAACTAGAAAGTATAACGAATGAGTTTAAACCTTTTTTTAACTCTTATGTGTCATTTATTGTGTTAGTTAATCATAAAACCCAAATAATCTGCTCAAGGCAAGTAAAAAAGCAAAAAGGGGAGCAGGTTGTTAAAGTTTGCACACCCATTAACTCAGTTGTTTCAAAAAATAAATGTCAATTGCAGTAAATACACATTACAATAAAATATTACAATAAAATCAACCACACTCTAATTAAATAAAAAAGAAGCATTTTTTAGGCTCAGTTGCTTTTTTAAGTGTTAAATACAATGTTACATATCTATTGATCCGTCTTGTTTTTATTTTATTTTATTTTTTTAACTGTGTCCTGTCTGACGATGTGGCATTAAGAATAACTGCCTTGATGCCAAAAAGAACCCATCTTTCTTGCCTATCTTGTTTTTTAAAGACAGATCCTAAAATGGGTACCTTTATTTATTGATTTAATTTCTACCAGCCCAAGTGAAATAACACAGCCTCTCCTCCAGGGGGCGCACCCCTCACTTTGGGAACTCAGCTTTGCTGAAGCGTCTTTTTAGTTAATTTCACTAAAGATTCTTTTTTTATATGGATCTATAAACATTCTGCATCATTTCTCTGAGATATTGGCTCAGATGTTTTGTCAGATCAATAAAGGGATTTTCTATTCTATTCTATTCTATTCTAATTCCATTAGATTTTTCTTGCTGATTTTGACTCATTTTAATGTGGAAACTTCAAAACTTTATCCTCAGTGTAAACATTTAAATCTCAGTAAGTCCCTTTTTCCTAAGATAGGTGCATTTTTCCTTGATTCGAGCCGACAGTTTGCCATTGGAATAAGACTATTAAAAATAGCTGTAATAAAGGAAAATATTTGAAAAATAAATGGTCGTATTTTTCGGATACGTTTTTTTCCCCCAGAGTTTAACTTTTGCTGCTAAATCTGAAGACTTTAGGTTAAACTACGTAGAACCTTCAGGAGTTAAAATAAACCCACAGCATTATACTGCCACTGCTGATAGGGA
The DNA here is from genome assembly GCF_016077235.1 of Cyprinodon tularosa. Lineage (NCBI taxonomy): Eukaryota > Metazoa > Chordata > Actinopteri > Cyprinodontiformes > Cyprinodontidae > Cyprinodon > Cyprinodon tularosa. The sequence goes on along the minus strand of NW_024039515.1, from coordinate 177,718 downwards.
TGGCATTCATCTGGTGATGTAAAGTGTTTTTTATGTGCCAGTCTTTTTTTATTACATCTTTATTCTTTTTTTAAGACGATTTGGTAAAATGTAAACTAAGCTTACAATTATGTGGCGCGGGGAAAAGCATCCTTGTCTATTGAGCATAATTGAGATACCACAAATGCAGCGGTGTTAATTTTGACAGCTCTTCCACTCCTCATCCCTACAGCAGATGACAGTAATTAAGTCAAACACTTCAGGGCTGCATGCTATTACTACAACATGCGATGTTACATAATGTTGGTGAATGCTGTCCTAATGAAACATGTAAAAGGTGAAGAAATACCTCACTAGACAGCATCACTGTTTCTGCTTTGGGTTCCTTTAAACATAAAACCTTTATTATCTATGCAGGAAAAAAAGGAATTTATAATTTATTTTCCAACATGTTAAACTGATAGCATCCGTCCACGTCTGGTTGAACATAAGGATAGATGGGGTAGATGACATGTCCCGTGCAGACCTAAATCTGTAGTTTGGATCTAGCTTAAGATGACATTGTAAATTAAGCAAACTAAAAAGCAAAAAACAAAAAAAAACTTAAGGTTTAATAATGATTGTTTCCACAGGCACATTAGATGCTTCAAACATGAAATATAAGTCTTTTTTTCTTGAACTAAGCTGATTTTCCTTAGATTTGTCTAAATAAGACAATTAACCAAGCAATAAGATGATTTACGTTTGAAATAGGAAAAAGTACCTCCACCATTTAAAAAAAAAAAGCATAATATCCAATTATCTCATTTTAAAGGGGTAACAATTACTCGTTCCAATGGCAAATCATCTTACCTGCTCAAACTGAAGGTTATTAGACTAATGTTCAGAATTTTTTTCTTAACTTTATATCCGTTCTTGCATTAAACTGCATCTTATGTCTCACTCAGCATTTTTCAAGCTGATCCCACCTTTCAACATCCCTAAAATAAGATCTAATTTGGTTTATTTCTAGTGGTGCAGTGCAAAATGCATCAATCTAACCAAGTCTTATTATCTTATATACTGCAAAAAGTATTATTTATTTATTTTTTTTTATTCTGAGATTGATATAAGACCATAAAGACTTGTTCAGATGGGTAGTTTTTGCAGTGTAGTTCTATTCATATGAAATACCTTTCTGATTTTTGTCTTGTTTTCATCTAGTAAAAAAAACAACAACCTTAAAACAACAGTTTTACAAGAAATTTTGGGTAAAAATCAAGACTGAGACAAAGAAATCAAGAGGTTTGCAGAGAATTTAGCAGCTTCTCTTAAAGCTAATCTGCTGTTTAGTAGAAATAAACATCATTTCACTTTTCCCCATCAACCATGCACTGAAAATATTAAACTATAAGTTAGTTTTCTCGAAATAAGTGTATTTTTCTTACAATTTAGGCAGGTAAGTAAGACAACTTAAAAATGGGAAAGGATGATTTACCTTTTAGATAAAACAACAACAACAACAAAAAAATCATTATCTTATTCCAAGAGTAAAAAATATCAAATTTTCTTTTTTTTTTAGGCCCAAAATACTCACTATGTCATTTGAGGATTATCTTAATTATCCTTTTAATCAGTTTTTGCAGTGTGGAATGGAAACAAAACTTTAGAATTGAATAAAACTTTACTGATCTAAGGTTGTTTTTTTTTTTTAAATCTTCATTTCTGGAATGTTTTTTTTTTCTTCAAATTTCCTTATAAAAACTGGTTCTGTCTTTGCAACAATAATGGAACAAAATTCACTCCATAAGAGTTCAACAGTTTGCATATTGATCCAACCAGTTTATCACACCTTTTACATTTCTTCTCTATCTGATCTTAAACAGCCTTTTTCTTCTTTTTCCTCATAAAATGTTCTCCTTTGCAGCTGCTGTAGATAAAATAAAGACTTTTGTTTTTCTTTTCCATTTTTTCCATCAACTGTCATTGTTTCTTTTTATTTGTACACCCAAATAAACACATCTATTTATATACCTTTACACAAACAATGCATAAATAAAATGACGAGAAAAAAGAATATGAAATTTGATATGAAAATAACCGTTGTTACTTTCTTTCACACTCACACACATTCAGTCACACAAGGCCTTAACTGGATCTGACACATTTGTACGTCTCAGTCCTGAGGTTAGTCTCATTAGCTTTAAATATTCCTCATTTGGGTCGATTGTTGATGATACAAACTGAATGTACTTCTATTCTTTTATCCGTTGAGACAGATCATCTCCCATGGAAAAGAAGCATCTTTAATAAGGAGAGTGATTTCATGCAAATGATGCTCTCTTTGGGATTGCCCCCTCCCCATCTCTCCCTCTCTTTCTCTCTCACACACATACACACTTTGTGGCATTGCTACGGCTCAGCCCGTCTGCCAACTGTGGGATAACTGAACCGCACTGATGTTATCTGAGAGAAGAAGGTGCAAGAGTCGTTACTCGCCTGACCAGATGGCGTCAGAGCGGACTCGCACACGTACAAACTCTCGGAGAACACATATGTCCTAAATGCTTTACAAGCTACGCCGTAAGAACAAAACGAGTAAGTAGAAAGTGTGGCTTTGCTGGCTCATGGGAGTACGCTTTGACTGAGAACAAGGTCAGCCCAGTTGTATCGTAGCAGATGTCCTGTCATGATTTTGGATCACACACAGCTAATCCCACTACTCTTCCTGTGTCAGTCAGGTTGATAATTAGCTCCAAATACATCTCTCCATTCAGTTATTCCTTTTCTGAACACATTATTGGACCAAACCCCCAAGTATTCCCTTCATTGTTGCAGACTATCTGCTTGCATCGGAGATAAAGCCTCCTTATCTTCCGCAGAGAAAAATAAAATCCATTTGTCTCTGCTTGGGAATCGAGACTGTGCGTCTCTTAAAGGGCTCACACCTCGCATTCAATGGATCCTGAAATAGTGCACGTGCAAGGCCTGTTCTCATTCACCAAGGAGTCCAATGCCTCTGAGTTGGAGTGATAAGTCAGATAGTACTCCTGCAGCTGAGAGTTGAGGTCCTGCTCTTGCTTGCGGGCCTTTTTTCTGCGCTTATGGTTGACTGAATGCTCCTGCAGCTGCCTCATGGTGTTGGGGTAGCGCCTCCACGACACGTAAATAACCAGCAGGATCAATGCCACTGACAGGAACAGGGCTACGCTGCCTGCAATGATTTTATGGAAAGCCATATGTTCAAACTGCAGCTCTGGAATAAACGACGTGGAGGTCTCTGTGGAGGAAGGGAGCGTGGAGCTGAGGGCGGTGGGTTCTGCTGTCTGTATGTGTGTCCCGGCAGGACTCACAGGAGAAAGGGTTGATTTCTGTGACGGCGATGATGGATGACTCAGGTCTGTAACTCCACGGGGAGCCGGCCAAACTGTGACGCTCACAGCTTGGGTTGAGTTGGAATTAACCCCGGCTGTGGTTGAGAACATGTTTGCGGCGTCCACACATAGCGAGCGGTTCCTCACCACATCCACCACCCGTTCACCCTGTGCAGCCTTGGGGCCGCTGCAAATCATGTTGATGTCCTTGGGGTCCCTGAAGGTCCGGAGCCACCCCATGAGAGGGCAGATCCCGGGGCTGCAGTCCCAGGCGTTGCCCGCTAGGCTGATGGTGGTCAACGAGGTCCACACCTCCACCACTTCTACGGGAACGCTGCTCAGCTTGTTCGTTTCCAGGTTCAGCATCTGCAAGCTCGGCATACAGCGGAAAACGTCCGGTTCCAGGGTCTGGATTTCATTCCCAGAGAGGTCCAGTTTCTGCAGTTTTGGCCAGGTCCAAGGGACCCCCTGGCTTATCGATCGGATCCGGTTCCAAGACAAATACAGAGCCTGGAGGTTGGTGAGGCGTGGGAAAATGTAGAAATTAACCCGGGAGAACTGATTGTGTTCCAAATGTAGCTCTCTCAGCTTAAAGAGTCCCAAGAACGTGGTGCGAGTGAGACTGCGCAAGCGATTGTAACCCAAATCCAAAAACTCCAAACTGCGGCATTCCAGAAATGTGCGAATGAGGATCTGTTTTAGCCCATTAGATCTGAGGTGGAGATTCTGCAGCTTGCGAAGCCCGTAGAAATAACCCGGCTGCAGGGACTGCAGCTGATTATAGGACAGGTCCAAATTTCTCAAGTTGGGTATGGCACTGAAGGTGTTGTTGAGCAGAGAGCTCAGCTTATTGGAGCTAAGGATGAGCTCCTTCAGCCTGCGCACGCCGTGGAAGGCTAAAGCATCTATACTGTGGATGGAGTTGTGGTCCAAGTAGAGCCAAATGAGCTGATTGAGATGAGCGAACTGGTACGGCAGCAGAACCAGCAGGTTGTTATAGCGCAGAGACAAACCCTGGCACCCCGTTGTGATGTTTATTGGAATGTCTTGGAAGACGCCGGACTCGCAATAAACAATCTTCCCTTCGCAGCGACAAGTCGCAGGGCACATCCTCTCCCCCTTGCTGAGCAGCAGCAGAACAGCTGTCTGCAGAAGAAGACAAGATAACCTCCAGTCCAACATCACAGAACCTGTTGGGGGTAGAGTGGGGCACAGGCAATCAAAGGGATGACTCAGTTCCTTAAAAAAAGGCATGCACAAACATCATTATATGAGCGAAGGTAAGACTTTCATTTCCTCTAAGAGTGGAAATGTTCTGGGAAACAGCTTGAGGTCTCTATAAGACCTGCTTCATTAACAGCTGCTCTTCTGACATAGAGAGACTATTTCTAGATGCATGAAGACAAGTTTCAGACAAATGCAGCTTTGTTTGAATACAAGGATGCATAAAAACTATTTTACAAATGCAGATGGTGTTATTTTAGGAGAAATCTGCCAGTTTTAGCTGTCTTTCCTGGCTGAGGAGACCGAAGACATAGAAACTGTCTCAGTAAAACACTAAAGAAATGAGTGACTTACCCATTGTCACTGAATAAAAGGGTAATCCTCCAGAGGGAAGGAGAGAAATGAAGAGAGAACGCTCTAAACTGTGCTGGGCTCAGTCCGCATACTGAGAGGAGCAGATGCAAGTTTCTCTGCAGCAGTCAGAGCCGCACCGGGGGTCTGGGTGATGCTCACAGTGGGGACCTCCTCTCACTAGGCTCGCAGTTGGACCTAACCTCGCTCCACTTCTGTCTGCTGTGCTCGCAGTTACCCATTTGAGCGCCAGCGGACCGATGCACATCACCCCCTCCTCCTCTCTGCGCTCTCTTCCTTCTGCCTCTCTTTACCTCACCCCTTTCTCAGAGACGTAGGCGTCCTCAAGAACATTAGCTTACAAACGACGGGTTTGTGCCACAGGAATACCGCCATTAACTAATTGATACTTAGACCAGGAGTATTGTCAGTTTGATTTACTGTTGGTGTTTTTGCATAGAATCTAAAGTCTATGCTCTTTGCTATGGGTGAAACATTATAAATTTCAAGGAAATTTCTTCTGTGTTGTCTAGATTTTTCTTTATTTTTCAGACGCTTGCCAAAGTGTGGTGTGACCCTTTCTGGCAGGTTCTACTAAACTCTAAAAATGGCTGATTTATTCATATAAAGCACAGGGTCACAGAAAAGTGAGCTGAAACAAGGCAAAGTTGGTCAAATAGAACAGCTGTTATGCAAATGTCTATCATTACAAAGGGAATAGAATACTTCAAGAATGTCAATTATGTGGAAATACATTTGAATTGCGTCCAAAAATACTTTAAAGCAAAATTAAATGTAGCTTACATAAAATGTGTTTTATTAAAGAGCTGTTGTTGAAGATTTCCTGCAGCAGTCTGTATCACAGCGGCTGTAAAGGAGCCTCTGACTGAAGACGTTCTGTTCTTGTAACTGTGAAGAGGATTGCTCCATGTTCTTCTTCAGGTTTATGCTGGTGAAGATTCTTAGTCATCCAGGTCATAGTTATTACTTAAAAAACAATCCACTGGACTTTGTTTCCAAGTTTGAAGACGTTTGCTTCCCTTTGTAACAGTCGTAATTGTGTTGTGTCTCTTTAAGATACTATTGCTACGCGCCACTGCTTCTCTGTAGAGAGCTTGGGGGACGTGATGCAGAGCGATACAGGTACTCAGACTGACTTTTTAATTCCCTATTTTTCTTTGTAATGTTACGGGGTTTTTTTTCATGTTTGAGCAGCCGTTCCACCGTTCTTTGTAATGTTGGTGAAGAGTGTGTTTATTAAAAGACAACACTGTGGAATTCCAATGTAAATGTGAGTTTTTGACCGTCCTCTCCTTCCATAAACGCTACCCTCAGCGTTACACCATCCAGGAAGATTTTTCAATTCAGAGAGGACCAAAAACAAAGCCCTGTTTTTGCTTAGAAACATGCAAATTGAAACAGACGAACGGGTCCGCCCTTTAGGAATGGGGGTCGTCTGACTTCATTGTTAGCCTGCAATAACCCATACTTGTCTATGTCTCTGAAAGGGGGGCATTAAAGGGAATTTTTGGCCTGGCTGAACATGTGAGGTCTTCTGTTCCCCTGTACAGGGGTTGGGGTTGCGATGATAGCGGGAAGGAATCAACTCAACTGATGCATTGTAAGTTTTTGAAAGCTGGAATCTGAGTCCACCCCCGCTTAAGGTTGGTGTTTCTTTCTTCACATAATGGCTTCCTTCGCACCCCTCTTAAACCACCTATCTTCTTTGTCCAAAATGTGAACATTCTTGTCCTGCATACACCACTCTGCTCTGATCTTTATATTGGAGAAACCAAACAACCTCTCCACAGACACATGGCCCAACACGGAAGAGCGCCCTCCCCTGGACAAGACTATACGGTACATCTACACCCTATGGACAAAGGATATTCTTTGGAGGAACAGAATGTTCACATTTTTAGCTCAGTTGATGTTCAACACAGAGACATCTTTTACTTTATCTTTCTAGGGGGTAGAAATCGAGTGGTTTGTTCAGTTTCATGAGAATATAATAATAATAATGAGAAGGGAAAAAAATCCTGTAAAAAGAACACAGGGCTTTTTCAGCAGGATACCAATGCTGTTAGAAAAAACAAAGCAAAAAAATAAAAATAAAATAGTTTTTGTCTGACTGCATCTCCTGAAAGCAAACAAACAAAAACATGATTTTATTATCTATCTGCTGTGTGACGAGTGCCATCATTGGACAGAGGGAACTGTTGGTGCTGTTTGTGTGCAAAGTCAGAGAAATCACAAAGAACTTCTCTGTTCCCAGATGCCTGCATAAAGACTAATTAATTAATGCCTCAAACTTTATTGAACATGTTTATATTTTACAAACTAAGAAAACAAAAGAGGAACCTCTAAAAAAGTTCAGATCAAGCTGATATTATAAGTATATATAAACAAATATGGGGACGTTGCCGTGGTTCACCAAATCAGTGATTAAAAGGACAAGATGGTTTCCCTAAAACATCAAATAATCTTAACAGATATAGAGAAAACATTTTTGTTTTGGTTTCAGAAAATGATACAAGGTTTCCTCATGTCATTGGAATCCTTGAGAGTTTTTGAATTAGACACCCATCCTTGAAAGTCTTTAAATATCCCACATATGGCGACTGCTGTCAACATGTCATTATTCTTATTGTTCCATGGTTTTCTTGTGTAGCTAACATGTGTGTAACAGGATATGCATCGCTGCACATAATCATCTAGCGGGTGAATTTGTGAATTGCCAATCACGCTTATTTAGTCATCAAGTTAGCTGGAAAATGCAAATTTCAGGATGCATGGCTTGCTAAAAGGACAGTTAAAAAGGAACAAAGTATTTATGTCAGTATTTGGGGATCATTTTTAAGCCTACATGAGGCTACAAGAAATGAATCTTTTAACAATATATTTGCTGAGGAGCTTCAAGGTCCAAAAGAAACTCTAAACAATAAGTATTATCGATAAGAATATAGGCTATATATCCAATCCTCTTTTGTTAATGAGTTTGATCCAACACCTTCTATGTCATTCAGTTTTTTTAACAGAATTTGCAACATACAAAAAAACCCTTATTATAATGTTAACGCATTCATTAACATGCAAAAAAATTCAGATTTTAAAATTTTTTAAGGCTTATGTTCATAAGTAATTGGAAAGAAATAGTTGATCAGGCTAAAAATTTGTTACGTTAGCATGCGAGCTGGAGCGTTCTGACATAGCGACCAGTCACTCAAAGCAGAAATGCGTAACGATTACATGGCGTGGACGTGCGTACTCCTTCAGGCTAGCTTGATCCTGTCGGGAGTTTACATTCCTACTGATCGTTCTTTGGCTGAAACCTTTGTTCTCATTTAGATTAGAATTTCATTCCGATCCTTACATGATGCTTACACTGTGCTTGCATAACAGATATTAGGTCCGATTTGCCATTTATTGCAGTTCAACAGCAAAAACGTATTTGTAAAATAAAATAAGATTTTTACATTTAAAATAAGATAACTGAGTGAATTTTATTTTAATATAAACAAAAATCATATTTTTCCATTGGCAAGTTGTCTTACTGATCTGCTCAAAACAAGGGAAAGTACAAAGAATGATTTAATTATATTTTCCCTTTTTTACAGTGTACTTTAGTCCACATAAGCATAGCTCCAGGTGACACTTTCAGTGGTATGAGGATGTAAATGGTGCCACTATTGGTGCCTGAGTATGAGGAAATCCGTCCTGCAAAATCGTTTAATGTTTTTTTTTTTTATTTTAATGTTTACTAAGGTGTGGAATCCCTATGTGTACGAAGAACATTTCCACCTCTAGGTGACAATAAAAGTATCTGTATTTTGAAAAATGTAAATCCTTCAATGTTCAATTGAAGCCACAAATAATAAAATTGAAGTAATTCATTACAGCTGAAGTTAAAATTAGTCCTTTGCAGTGTTCCTCCAATTACTTTAAGCCTTTTTAGAATTAAAAATGTATCCCCATCATTGCAAAAACTGTAAATTTTAAATAAGTGAAAATGTCCTCCAAGTGAATTTGAACATTTAAATAATTTTTTGCAAAGATAATTAGATATTATGCAACAAATACGATTATGTAACTTATTATTATTTTTTATTTTGCATGCAAATAATCTAAATCCACTGGAAAATTGCCCTACTAACCTGCTCAATACAAGGTGAAATACACGTTTAATTGCTTATATTTCAATTTGTGGAGTTTGCGTACCGGGTTAGTTTAACCTCAGCCTGAACGGGCACCTATTTGACCAAGGATGAGCTAAACCACACAGCTTGGGTTGATATTCACCCCAGCAGTTTTCAGAGTGCACGATGACCATGATAAAGATGATGTGATGAGGATGAAAGCTAAGATAGGTGGTTAGCAAACTCTAAATTTGCGGCTCATTTAGTCCCAACCAGTCATTAGGAACTGATAATTAACACTGTTGCTCCGATTACAGTGGTGTAAAAGCTTAATTATGCAAACAGCTTAAGTGTGATGGAGACACATTTATGAAAGCGGTTCACACCTCTTCCTGTCTGTGATGCAGTGCCACGAGATCATGTATTTAAACCATTGTTGGCTCTGAATTAACAGAACGCTGCAGAAAGGAAACATCAACATCCTCTCTGTCTACCAGCAGAAATAGATAGTTCTCATAATGAGCCAGTTTCATACCAGTTATTCCTAACCGTTGGCTCATCCTGCTTTAAACAGACACACATGATGCTGAGGAAGGCCTGCATTTCCTGCCTGCAAAAACACTCCATCTAAACATGTGGTAACAGCGCCACCCTGTGCTCACAGTGAAAAATGACTTGTTTTGCAAAAGCTGGTGACAACAGGCTATAACTCTGTGACCTCAGGAATGTCAAGGCAGAAAACATCCAGGTCAGCTGTGGCTTAAGGAGGTGATAATGAGGGATTTACAGCAGTTTGCAGCGTGGAGAGTGGGGTTAATTTCCACCTAAACAAATCTTTGCCTATTGCTTGTGGACGAGTTATAAAAAAAGGTGAGTTTATGTCTGCTCCAGGAGCATCTCAGCAGGAGAGGATCTGAGAAATGCGAGATGAGCTGTTTTGTTCATCTAATGCCTCCCAGACGTGTAGTCGCACCGGCTGTAATTGAATGTCAAATAAAATCCACTCTTCAAAGAGAGAGCTGGCTCACACGTGTTGAGGAGCTCACATGTCTTTCAAGTTATACCCACTCAAGACTGGAAAGGGGTGGAGGGTGTAGAGAGGAGGGGAGGTGGTTAGCGCTCACAAAAGGAAACCTGTTTGGAGATGGGAAGGAGTCCTCTGCACAGGCCGTCTGGTCTCGGCTTCACAAACACATTATCAGTTGGATATCGTGTTGAAAACACAATGCACAATCTGTCAAACGGACAAAGTGATCTTCATAGATGGAAACCATCAGATGCAGGTGACCCATCCTTAAGAGGGAAAAGGAGTGCCTGCCTTTTAAAAAAATGCCATTATGTATGTTGAAGTTGAAATAGAGCATAGAATATACACCTTCCAGGCACATCCTTATGGCTTTTGACAGCTGAAGTGGTAACAGTGATTATCTCTTCATCATTGCACCTGTCAGAGGGTAAGATCTGTCACAACCTATTTTCTGCCCTACTGACTTGTCCCTTTTATACCTTAATGTTTCAGATCATCAAACCATTTTAATGTTGGTAGATTTTCTATTAGTAGAATTCAATTAGTTTCGATTCAGTTTATTTATATAACGGCAATTCACAACACGTCATCTCAAGGCACTTTAGAGAGACAGTTCACCAGATCATCCGGTCAAATTGATTTAAAGTCTTCTATCTAAGGAAAACCGGTTGATTACATCGACTCTATGACTAGAAGGCAATCCCTCACACCATGCATGCTTGTGGCAACAGTGGGGAGGTAAAACTCCCTTTTAACAGGAAGAAACCTCCAGCAGAACCAGGCTCAGTGTGAGCGGCCATCTGCCGAGGCCGACTGGGGTTCTAGGAGACAGAAGCAGAGATAGAAAAAGCAACGGTCAACCAGCTCCACAGGCGGCCCCGTCCAGGAAACACATAAAGGCAGACGACCTCCAAGATTAAAAAGTTTTTCCACCTTAAGTTTTCCAAATCAGTGTGCTACTACATGTCCGACAAAGTAATCACGCCGGTCGCAGTTTAATATGATCTGGTGAACTGTAAAGTGCCTTGAGATGACGTGATGTGAATGTTGCCAAATCAATCAATCAATCAATCAATCAATCAATCAATCAATCAATCAATCAATCAATCAATCAATCAATCAACCCTTCCTTCCTTCCTTGCATGGTTTTTCCTCCACTTCTTCATTGCAGAATTATTGAATTTGGTTAGAGTTTTCTGACATAAAGACCCAGTTTTAGGTAATGCCTCAACACTTCTGTTGGATTTATGACTTTAAGACTTTGACTAGGACAAATCTAAGCTCCTTTTTTCCACAATTAAGCCATTTTTTATGATCTTTCATGATCACTGTCCTTCCGTCAAGCTTAAGATCACAAACTTTGCTAGAACAAAGCAGCTCCCAGACCATCCCAATACATTCTCCTTGCTTTACTGTTGATATGATGTTCTTTGAAATTACTATTTTAGATATAACAGAATGCACAGCTTTTGAAAGGCTAAGCTTTTTCTGGTCTACAGACTATTTTTTTTCCAAAGGTAATGATTTGGAAAGACAGCTGGAGTGATGAGGGCGGCAAATGTTAATCAGAACAATCTGAAAAACTGACCAAATAATCATGTTTATGGTGAATTAGCTAAGTTGGAGTGTGATTTATTAGTGTGGGGTGCTAATTTATTGCAAAGTGATGGGTTCAGTATTTTAGGACAGCTGTAAAAAACACTTGTTTCCAATTAAAATGACTCAAAGAAAGTCAGCTGTTATCTTTGTCTGGAGCACGGAAGCTGCTGGGAAAAAAATAAGTTGCAGCTTTTGGAAAACTGAATGCAGGACAGATTCAGCCTTTGAAATCCCACCTTAATCTGCTGCCTGGCTTTGTAACAGAGCCCTCTAAACTGTATCTTATAGAGAATATATGTTCCAACATGAAGGGTAGAATCGGATTCCTAAAGCATGTTGCAAAGAATTTCCCATCAGTGGAAAAAAACCGTGTTTGAAAGGAGTGAATGAGGATGAACTATAGTAGGTTTTTAGCTTTCATGGTCCAAGGACCCATTAGTCTACTGACATACAGATGGTAAAACATAAATTAGTTTCACTGAGGCTTGTTTTTGTACTTTTAAATGAGAGATTTGGAGTTTTGCACCACTTTACATCCTAACAATAGGTTTTTGTGTTCATGCAAAGTCAATGTTTCCATTTTTAGGCTTTTATAGTTTTATAAAAAAATATATATATCCTGTCATTTTTTTATCAGTCAAATAAAGCAGACTATACATAGAGGATATCCAGAGGTTATCCCGCATGCTAATAGTAGAAAAAGGTAATGTCTTTACAATAGTTGAATGGTTTTGTTAGAGGATAATACTGAGAACCGGACAATCACTCAAACGTGGCGATGCGCTTAAAATAGTTTTTGAGGGTTTGTGATATAGTAGGCAAGCAGGCTGTTTGCAGGCTTGAGAGGAAAGATTCAGCCAGGTCAGTCACCAGTCTGTTCAGCCATCAACCAACCAGCCTAAAGCTTACTACTAGTCTGGAATGAACTCTGATGCAGCTGCAGTGGGGAAAAAGTATTCAAATATTCACCCCAGTTAAATAAACCAAGATCGATGGATTTCAATCAGTCAGCATTTTATTTTCATATCTTTGCAAAGAGAGAACAGTTCATCATACAGCCCTGGTAATCAGCCCTGTTCTGCCTGGGCAGCGTTCGCTCCCCCTTACTTATGTAACCCTCTTTGAAATGGTCACGGGTTGTGTTGTTTGAATTCATGTATTTATTTTAAGTGTTCAACATTTAATGTGTTAAGGTTGTAATAAATAAGTTAAAAACGTTGTTTATACAGAATAGGATATCTTAAAAATATGAATAAATCTAATGTTTGGTTAAAAAACGTTTGTTAGAAAGAATCTTCACATCTTGTTTTATTTTGAAATGTCTCATGTTGCATAAAGGAAGTAGTGTAGAGTAGAAGGATTTTACTGGTTTGTCATTGGTCCATATACAGGGAGTGGGAGGTGCAACAGGGAGACAGGAAGTGGCAGAAGAGTGTTGTAGCTTGACCACGGAGAAAAAACGTGCCGAAGTTTGCTAAAAAACGGAGTTTTGTTGATGTTTGTGGACTTTCAACTCGACAGTCATTTTAAAATATCAGCTCTACATCGTTGTCTGCAACTACTAGTATTGTTTCAACCCGAAATTTGCTGTATAGTAGCTGTGAGTATTGTTTCAGTGCTCGCTAATGCATTAGCATTCACCAGCAAAGTGAATGCATTTTCAGTACTGGGAGCTAGCTCAGCTAACAGAGACTCTAGTAAAGTTTCCGGCGTGGAAGCTGGGAGAGTCAAGCACTGTGCAGAGAGGTGAGCAATACTGATTTCTATGGATCTGATTCGGAGGACTGCATCTTCACTGGACTTTTCTGCTGCATGCTGAGTTGCTGGGGACCGAGAGACTGGTGACGAGTGAACAACATCCTGCATCCATCTTCCTTTATCAGCCGGGACCAAAGGACAGGTTCATTACCAGACGGATCCAAACTTTTGGGAGAGGTACCACACTCCAACTGTTCCACATCAAATCAGGCCTGCAACGGGGGAATTTTGGTTTATTTTTAACTTTATGCCGGCTTAGATGTGAGTTAGGAAGTGTGGGCCCACATATTTTAATTAAGTTGGATAATTGAAACTGAAACTTTATTACAGAGAGAAATTTATTTTTATTTTATTTTTTGAAAACATCTCAATTGTTTGTTTGTTTGTTTTGCTCAATATAAGTTCAAAGTTCATAAAGTGTTGTGAGTTGTTTGGTTATTTCAAATCATTAGATAAGAAATAAGCAGATTTAAGACTGGATTATAACCCTGATTCTGATTTCCTTAGGTTGTGTTTAAAGTTGTTACTGTCCTCAGAGGTAAGTCAAACTCAAGTCAAAAAAGTAAATAGAGTTTAAGGGGTTTTTTACGAACTCAGGGGCCCTTACCTACTTCAATGGGGTATAGGTGGGCTACATAAATTGGAGGCACCGCTGGGATTATTTTTGTCTTGAGTTATAGATAGGCTAGTTAAAACATTTTAGACTGTGATTGTCAGGGCAAAAGCAAGAGAAATGCAGCAGGCTGGGATTTTTGTGAATAAACTGAAGAACTGGTGCAGAGGAGAAGGCTTGGATGAGAGCCATGCGTTGTTGACAAAAGTTCCCCAAAATACAGAAATCGCACAAATAGAAGAGACATTGCAGACTTTGAAATGTCTTGGGCGTGTGCGTGTAAGGGGAAGAATGTTGGATGAATCCACAGATCAGATATTAGTGCTTTGTGAGTGCAGAGAAAGGCTCACTAATGCTGATCTGCCAAACGAGGTACTATCTTCAGATGAGTCTACAGCCTGGCCGATATTCATTATTTCAGAAACTTCCAGCGATGAGGGGGATTTTAGAAGTAAACTAAATGCTCTTTTGCACGCAGAAGGGAAGACTGTTGATGATGTGCAGGCTCTTCTAGCAGAACCAGAACCAGTTCCCTCATCCACCGAGTCTCTCATTCGTGCTGTAAGTGATCTACTGGATAAAGCAACCAAACCTGCAGAAAATGGAGGATATCGACGTCTGCGTGTCTTCTCAGGCATCACACCTACTCCTGTCGGTGAGGAACAATTTGATCACTGGTTAGAGCAGGCTTACATGATGGTGGAAGTGAGTGAATGTTCCTCAAAAGAAAAAAGACGGAGAATAATGGAGAGTTTAAAGGGTCCTGCTTTAGAAATTATAAAAGCTGTTCGTCTTTCTGATCCTGATGTCACCCCTGAAAAGTGCTTAGAAGCTCTTGATAGTGCATTTGGAATGGCAGAGTCAGGAGATGATTTATATTTTGCTTTCAGACTGTTGCAGCAGCAGTCTGGAGAAAAGTTGTCAGATTTCCTACGGAGAATGGAACGCTTGTTGTCAAAAGTAGTGCAAAGAGGTGGCCTTCCAGCCACGAATATGGATAAAGCACGGCTCGAACAGCTGCTTAAAGGTGCAGTAGGTTCAGACTTGATGCTAATTCAGCTCAGATTGAGAGAGAGAAAAGACACTCCTCCAACGTTTCTTGAACTGCTTCGTGAAATCCGTGCTGAAGAAGAATATGAAGCATCTCGAGCTAAATTAAACCCATCAGTACGTGCAATCGTCCCAAAGACTCAGGTGGACCCCAATCATTCAGAGATTCAGAATCTGAGGGATGAAATTAGAGGAGTAAAGTCAATGTTTGCTGCCTTTGCTTCACAACACCCTCAAAATGTCGCAGATAAACCTGAAAAATGTTCTAATGAGAGAGAAAGAGACAAAGAAACCAATATGGATTCTGAAGTTGAGGCTTTAAAGAAACAAGTGAAACAGTTGCAACAGAAAGTCAAGTCAAAAGTGTCTTACCAGGCTGAAACATCACCAACGGTAAGGACAGTAAATGCTCCAAACAGAAAATCCGATGCAGATGAGCGTTTTTGCTACCGCTGTGGAGAAAGTGGGCACATGGCAGGAAAGTGCAGAAATCCTGAAAATCAGAATAAGGTTATCCAGAAGCTTATACAAGCACTGAAAAAAGCTAAAACCGCCAGTCCACAGCCAACCACTGAAGAGACCACTGCAGAAACTGCCTGTAGCGTGAGAAGTGAAGTAGCTAATGTAGTTCCTCATAGTGTACCAGACGGCTTAATCGGTCCGCCATCTATTGAACATGTGAAAGTAAATGGACATTTATGTGACGCACTGCTCGATAGTGGCTCCAGAGTTAGCATAATCTTTGAGTCCTGGTACAAGAGGTACCTGTCTGACACATCTATTAATCCAGTTGCAAATCTAGACATATGGGGTTTGAGTGATTCCAGCTACCCCTATCTTGGCTATGTGATTGTAGATATGGAGTTTCCCAAAAAAGTGACAGGAGCTCCAGCTCTTTTGTCTGTTCTAGCTCTGATCTGCCCTGACCCACCTGGTCCAGATCAGACCCCTGTCATAATTGGGACCAATGCCAAAGCCAATCTTCCAAAGCGTTTGTCTGAACTGTGTGATGAAACACCTGAGGGGTTTGGTCAGACTTTAGGAATACACAGCATTTTGCCTGGAAATGAAGGAAGGCATTTGGATCCAGAAGAGGAACATAATGGTGAAATTGGACCTGTAAAATGGGAGGGTCCTGGAAACTTGACACTATCTGCTGGAGGTAAATGTACAGCAACCTGCAAAGTGGATGTGGAGAACCCTCTTCCTACCGACATCTTGTTGGTGGAATCTTCAGTGGGCAATCCTCTTCCTGCTGGTATTCTGTTGCAAGCCATGGTAATCCCAAGTAATGCTGTAAATGGTAACCAGCTGACTTTGTTGTTTCAGAATGAATCCCTGAGAGACATCACAATTCCCCCTGGCACCATTGTGGGTTGCCTGTATGTTGCTGATGTTGTCACCACGGCTTCCAAACAAAATGTAATAAATAAGGAGTTTGATGCTAGTCTAATTAGCTTTGGAGAGTCACCTGTGCCAGAGCAGTGGAAGGAAAGACTTTGTCAAAAGCTTTCTGAAAGAGCAGCTGTCTTTTCTCTTGATGAGCTTGATGTGGGACTAGCTAAAGGGGTGGAGCACACAATTAGACTATCAGATTCACGCCCTTTTCGGGAACGATCCAGAAGGATTGCTCCTGCTGATATTAATGATGTACGCTGTCATATACAGAAACTGCTTGCTGCAGGCATCATTAAAGAGTCTAAAAGTCCATATGCATCTCCAATTGTAATTGTGAGAAAAAGAAATGGAGATGTGAGAATGTGTGTCGACTATCGAACACTCAATAGTCGAACCGTGCCCGATCAGTACACTACACCACGTATTGATGAGGCTCTCGACTGTCTCTCTGGTAGTCAGTGGTTTTCAGTTTTAGACCTGAGGAGTGGCTATTACCAGATAGCTATGAAAGAGGAGGACAAAGAAAAAACTGCTTTTATCTGTCCCTTGGGTTTTTATCAGTTTGAGCGGATGCCACAGGGCATCACAGGAGCCCCTGCTACTTTCCAGCGTTTAATGGAAAAAGCAGTGGGTGACATGAATCTGCTCCAAGTACTGGTTTATCTGGATGACCTGATTGTGTTTGGGCGCACTCTTGAAGAACATGAGGAAAGACTCTTAAAGGTTCTTGACAGACTCCAAGAGGTGGGGCTCAAAATGTCCTTAGATAAATGCCAATTCTGTCAGACAAAGGTTAAGTATGTGGGACATATTGTGTCAGCAAAGGGTGTTGCAGCTGATCCAGACAAAATAGAAGCTGTCACCAAATGGCCTACTCCTACTAATTTGAAGACCCTGCGGTCATTTTTAGGATTTTGCGGATATTACAGACGGTTTATCCACAATTATTCCTCCATTGTTCGGCCTTTAACAGATCTAACTAAAGGTTATGGCCCCACACAGCGTGGGAGGAAACCGAAAAACGGTGAGAATAGAGTCTACTTGGATGAAAGGGAGTCGTTTGGAGAAAGGTGGGATCAGACATGCACTGATTCGTTTGAGAAAATCAAACACTGCCTCACAAGCGCCCCAGTTCTAGCATTTGCCGATCCAAGCAAACCATACATATTGCATGTAGATGCTAGTTTAAATGGACTAGGTGCTGTTCTATATCAGGAGTATCCAGAGGGACTGAGGCCAGTTGCATTTGCCAGTCGCAAACTTAGCTCTTCTGAAAGAAACTATCCCATTCATCAGTTGGAGTTTCTGTCACTGAAGTGGGCAGTTGTGGAAAAATTCCACGATTATCTCTATGGAGCTCGCTTCACTGTTCGGACTGACAACAATCCCCTAACTTATGTCCTCACAACAGCAAAGCTCAATGCTACAGGTCATCGTTGGCTGTCAGACTTATCAGCTTATGATTTTGACATCATATACAGACCTGGAAAAGCCAACATTGATGCTGACCTGTTGTCACGCATGGAAACAAGAGGGAAAGGGGATGAGTGGCAAAGTATCTCTCAAGATGGAGTGAAGTCCATATGTCAGAGGGTTGGAACCCTGGATGACTGTACAGATTCTCCTAAATATGCAGAACAGCTTGGAGCTCCTCCCGAGTGCATACCTGATGCATATGCTTTTCCTACCCGTCTGCAGCTCAACTCACTGGTACACCTGTCCAGAGAGGAGTTAATGACTGCGCAAAGTAAAGATTCCCTCATAGGACCAACCATCCAAGCACTAAATTGTGGAAAATGGCCAGATGACATCAAATCTAATTCAGACATGATGGTTATGAGAAGAGAGGTTGGAAAATTGGTCATGGAAAATGGACTGTTACACAGAGTGAGTGAAAGTCAGTCAGCAGGGAAAACCCACCAACTTGTCCTGCCTGCTGAATTTAGGACTATTGTGTTGAAATCCCTCCATGATGATTTAGGTCATCTTGGCATAGAGAGAACCATTGATATGCTCAGAAACAGGTTCTTCTGGCCAAGAATGGCTACTGATGCTGAACAGTACATCAAAAACTGTGGAGAGTGTGTGTTACGAAAATCCCCATGTCCAAGGGTAGCCCCTTTACACCAGATTGTTAGTACTGGGCCTATGGACCTGGTTTGTATAGATTTTCTCTCCATGGAACCTGACTCAAAAGGCATAAGTAATGTGTTAGTAATAACCGACCATTTCACCAGATATGCTCAAGCATTTCCTACTAAGAATCAGAAAGCCCTTACGGTTGCTAAGGTTTTAGTAGAGAAATATTTTGTGCATTATGGACTTCCAAATCGTATCCACTCAGATCAGGGAAGAGACTTTGAGTCTAGACTCATTAGAGAACTGTTGACTCTGCTAGGCATTAAAAAGTCTCGTACAACACCATATCACCCACAGGGCGATCCTCAGCCCGAGAGGTTCAACAGGACTTTATTGTCAATGCTTGGAACTTTGAATCAAGAAAAGAAAAGACAATGGAGCCAGCATGTTGTTCCCCTTGTACATGCTTACAATAGCACCAAGTGTGACGCAACAGGATTTTCTCCCTACTTCCTTATGTTTGGCAGGGAGGCCAAACTTCCAGTGGATCAGTGTTTTGGAGCACATTTAGACAAAGATGGAGACCAACAGCACTCGTCTTATGTTGCAAAATTGAAAGATGACCTGCAAAAAGCTTATAAAATGGCCCAAGAAGCAGCAAACAAAGTGCATCTACGTAACAAGAAAGCCTATGATAAAAGGATTGGATTTCACAATCTGGAACCTGGTGACAGGGTTTTGCTGAAAAATCTTGGACTGAGAGGTAAACAGAAACTTCAGAATCGTTGGTGTGATGTTCCCTATGTTGTTGTGGGAAAGATGCCAAATCTGCCTGTCTATAAGGTAAAACCACAGAATAGAAGAGGGAAGTTCAAAACCTTGCACAGGGATAATCTTCTGCCGATTGGAGAATATGTGCGGATCCCAGTAAGTGATAAACCTCTGGAAGTGCACACCAGGTCTGCAGCAAGCCCCAAAACGAGGTCTAAACGAGCAACCACCGAGCATTCCAAGCAGGTGGCGTATGAAATGTCAACTGAATCATCTGACTTTGAGTGGGAATTTCCACAAAGACCATACAGAACTTATCTGGAGAGAATGCTCCAAAGAGACAGCAAAAATGGTCATGAACATGAAAAGACTTCTCTCAATGTTGCAATGGAGGACCTATCAGAGAGAGCAAGCCCTATTCCGGATGAGCAAGACTCTGATACAGGACCACAAACAGAATCTGAACCCGATAGTGTCTCTAGTGAAGATGATATGCAATGTGCTAGCAACTCTAAGAGGACCCATGGTCTAACACATTCAAGACCAAAACGTACGTTAAAACCAGTAGTGAGACTTACGTATGATGAACTTGGCAAAGTAAGTGAACAACCGCTTACGATTGTTCACAGGGGTGTTGTCATAAAAATACAGAGCTAATGTACTTGCTAAAAGCTTCCCATAACCTTTCTAGAGTTACCTACATGTTTGTGAAGTCTGTTGAGGACACCAGCCATTAAGAGGGGGGAGGGTGTAACCCTCTTTGAAATGGTCACGGGTTGTGTTGTTTGAATTCATGTATTTATTTTAAGTGTTCAACATTTAATGTGTTAAGGTTGTAATAAATAAGTTAAAAACGTTGTTTATACAGAATAGGATATCTTAAAAATATGAATAAATCTAATGTTTGGTTAAAAAACGTTTGTTAGAAAGAATCTTCACATCTTGTTTTATTTTGAAATGTCTCATGTTGCATAAAGGAAGTAGTGTAGAGTAGAAGGATTTTACTGGTTTGTCATTGGTCCATATACAGGGAGTGGGAGGTGCAACAGGGAGACAGGAAGTGGCAGAAGAGTGTTGTAGCTTGACCACGGAGAAAAAACGTGCCGAAGTTTGCTAAAAAACGGAGTTTTGTTGATGTTTGTGGACTTTCAACTCGACAGTCATTTTAAAATATCAGCTCTACATCGTTGTCTGCAACTACTAGTATTGTTTCAACCCGAAATTTGCTGTATAGTAGCTGTGAGTATTGTTTCAGTGCTCGCTAATGCATTAGCATTCACCAGCAAAGTGAATGCATTTTCAGTACTGGGAGCTAGCTCAGCTAACAGAGACTCTAGTAAAGTTTCCGGCGTGGAAGCTGGGAGAGTCAAGCACTGTGCAGAGAGGTGAGCAATACTGATTTCTATGGATCTGATTCGGAGGACTGCATCTTCACTGGACTTTTCTGCTGCATGCTGAGTTGCTGGGGACCGAGAGACTGGTGACGAGTGAACAACATCCTGCATCCATCTTCCTTTATCAGCCGGGACCAAAGGACAGGTTCATTACCAGACGGATCCAAACTTTTGGGAGAGGTACCACACTCCAACTGTTCCACATCAAATCAGGCCTGCAACGGGGGAATTTTGGTTTATTTTTAACTTTATGCCGGCTTAGATGTGAGTTAGGAAGTGTGGGCCCACATATTTTAATTAAGTTGGATAATTGAAACTGAAACTTTATTACAGAGAGAAATTTATTTTTATTTTATTTTTTGAAAACATCTCAATTGTTTGTTTGTTTGTTTTGCTCAATATAAGTTCAAAGTTCATAAAGTGTTGTGAGTTGTTTGGTTATTTCAAATCATTAGATAAGAAATAAGCAGATTTAAGACTGGATTATAACCCTGATTCTGATTTCCTTAGGTTGTGTTTAAAGTTGTTACTGTCCTCAGAGGTAAGTCAAACTCAAGTCAAAAAAGTAAATAGAGTTTAAGGGGTTTTTTACGAACTCAGGGGCCCTTACCTACTTCAATGGGGTATAGGTGGGCTACACTTACAACAATGGAAAGTAGTCAGAGTCAAAACAAATTACAGACACTTTGGTTAAACAGTAACATGTTATAAATAAACCTTGAGAAATAATCTGGTTTGTTATTGGAAAAGGATAGGTTAGGTCTAAAAACACCCTCAAGCAGGGGAAATGTGTTAGCCTGACGTAGTCCTACTCAATTCTAGTCAGAATATGAGTCTGATACTGCTCCATAGAGCTGTGATTATGGGCAGTGTTTAGAACGAACCAGGAAAAAAAATGCCTCTGCACTCAATTGGATAGACCTACAACCAATAAGAGCAACGGAGTACGTGACGTATGTTAAGCGAGGCCTAGTTGTTGTCGACAAAAATCAAAGCATGCAGTTGCACGCCTAGAATAAGAAGATGAGCCTTGATCGCGTTTCTCTGTTCCTCTTTTAAAATGAATTTGCTGTCGATATCTTCTAGAACAGACCTAATAGCAGAATCTACTCACCTCAACTCTCCAGCGGCAGCCATTGTTGTTGTCACCCAAGCGCGCTTGTGTGACGTGGTTGATTACGTTACTGTTGATCATCTGTCCATCATCGTATAAAGCCCGCCCTGACAATTTGATTGGCCCGCCAGATATTGTGCGAGCATACTTGCGCTACTATTGAGCAATGCCAGACCGAACTTTCCGACCTCAAACGTTGTGGGCGGGACTAAGTTCGGAATGGCACCCAGGCTAGAAATGTGTGGCCTTGCAGGTGAAACAGGCTGAGTGAAAACTTTTTTTGTGAGTAAATACGATAAATTAATATATGAAATAAGAGAAACTAAATTTTCTTACTACACAGGTAAGAAGGCAAGAAGGCAATCCGGCAGAGACTGACAGAGAGTCGCAGGTATGATTAAGCAGGATAACAGCTGGGAGGACTGAAGGCGATTAGGAGAGAGACAGGTAGGTCTCTTCACTCTAATTAAGAGAGAGAACTAGAGCAGATTGGTAAGCAGACAATCAGCCAAAAAAATAAATAAACATAACAACCACACAGAAAGACTGCATAACGGACTACCTTTAAATTTAACACAAATAATAATGTAATTTTTTTTATTTCTAATATGTTATTTTTGTCTTATATTTTTAAAATCATGACATCTTAAAACAAAGAAGAAGAGCAAATAATTTAAATGCAACTGAATCATAGAGGAAAGTCTGTCCTTTTTTCTTCTAAGTAAAAACTTTTCTCATGGATGTTAGAAGGGGCATTTCATTAATTCACCTCCATCTCATTGCTCATGCAAAAGCACAGCTCCATGTCTCTCAAACTGTGGAGCTTCATTAAAATTTTATTTGAATCTAAATTACAAACAAGGCATCAAAAGCTTCAGAAGAACTTGATAACAGGTAGCAATAAAAAAGAAAAGTATGCAATGATTTAAAACATACCTTCTGCCTGAACCTTTTTTTCTCAGAAGTAAACAGACATTAATTGAATAATCTGATTTGTGGTGATCTCTGGTTTTTATGTAAAAATGGTTTATAGATGCAGTTCGTTTTTATTGCCACCTCTCTTTTCAATCTGTGAGAAGTCTTTAAATAAAGTCATTAATTATTGCAGAAGCATCACTGAATTGGACTTTTCAGCATTTTTAGTTATTTAACCAAACATATTCCATAAAACATGCAAATCATCATCAATATGAATATATTAGACATTTGGTTTAAGTAGATTTATTTATTCATTCACTTTATCTAGATTTTCTTCCTGGAACATAACTTTCTCAATTCAGTGAAATCTCGATCAACAGCATTTACGTTTAACAAAGCTACATTACCTAAAAAAATCCTTCATTTCCCATGATCCATTACAAGTTAAAGAGGTTGGACAAGATTTAAAAATTGATTTATTAAGCTTTCTATCACCCAGAATAAACATTCAAGATAGTTTTTAGGCGAGGATGTAGCTTTGTTAAACTTATCTACTGAGTCGTCACTGAGTTTATAGAAAAGCACCATTGTTTCTTGAGACCTGAAAATGTACCCTTTCAATTCTGAGGATATCTTTATTGATAATATTGTTACCCAGATCCACATTGTTCATTGGAATATATTAATTGTATAAATCTTTATGTTTTAAAAATGTATTTGAATTTGAAATCTTGCCTTATCACAAAATTTTAATGTTAAAAATCTGTTGGTTGCTATGGTTGCAGCGCTAGCCACTACCTTTGCTAACTAGTTAGCCAATGAGTGCTTATTGTAAACATTGAACAGAAGTTTTTTTTTGTGTGGTTTTAATTGATTTAGAACTTAAATACAAAATTCAACCACTAAATACATTTATATGCTTTTAATATTTTATCTGCTTATATCACAAATTTTATTGGTGTATTTTTTTTAATTCAGTGCTGGTTTCTACCATATAACTTAATTTTATGCTTTTATGTAATTTTTTTGTAATAAAAACTACTAAACTAAACTACACAAAGGAACTAAAATAAGTACTTTCTTACTACATTTAGCCTGTTCTTTATTAGGTTATGGGTTTATCATTTACTTTCTTTTGTTAAAGGTTTGAGATAAGTGTGTAGTTAATACGGTTAGCCAAATTATTACAAAATACTGAATTTCAACCAGGGATGTCTCGATTCGATATTAATATTGCATATAGGTCCAATAATAATGGAAAAATGTATATTTAATTATTCTAAAATATCCAATATTTTCATGCTGATAGAAAAACTGTTTAAAGTTTCTTTAACTCATTGGTTAATTTTACATGAGTCAGTTATTTTTGAGCCTTTTTTGTGGTCTTTTGTTCCCTGATATAATAATATCACTTTATCAAGTCTTTTCTAACATTAGTAGAAGTGATAAAAGCTGGTATGAGTCATGCTAATATCGTATAGTTTAAATATCGGTATCAGCCAATTCTCAAAGCTGCTATATCTGTATCATGAAGGAAATAAATAAAGAGACACCTCTAGTTTCTGCTTAAATGGATCTATGTCTGTAATTGAAGCAAAATAAGAAAACGTTTAGAAAAGCTACTGTTAAGTTTACATGCTTAGCTGCATGATCTTTTTGTATAGGTCTGTATCCCCAGACAGGAGTAAGCAGACACCCCAATCCCTCAAATCCACTTCTAGGAGCTCATCTGGTTTTCTGTAGCAGATGATCTGAGTTTTTTAATCAGCTGAAGCTCCATTTATTGTGTCATCCTTTAATTCTTCTTTCCTTTTTTAAACACAGGTCAGGTACATGCAGCCAGACTGACAGTCTGACACACAGCAGAGAGTGATGCCAGATTAACGGTTCTCGGAACCTGCATTAGTAAATGCACCTATTTTCTCTTCCTAAATTAGAAGCTTGAGTGCCGCACAGGTGAGGGTCACCCATCCCGTACCGAGGTAATGAATGAAATTATTAACAGAAAAGCTCAGCACCACTCCACTCTTTATTTTCCTCCCATTCTTTGTGTAAATAAAAGTCACAAGAGATATTAATACAATCCCAACCGAAGAATGTGTGCCTATTTTACATTTTCAATTTGCAATTCATTATGTATAAGAACTGCAAAAGAAAGAGAAAATACTCAACTCTAAAAAAAAAACAAAAAAACCCCCCAAAAACTTGGAAATGGAAAAAAAAAAAATTGGGAGAAACTATCAGCTCTTGTAGCTGTTTGATGTTGGATGTAAACCAGAAACCTATCAGTTCTCACAGCAGACGTATATTTGCTTTATGCATGAGGAGGAAATGAAAAGGTAGACATGATGAAACTCAGTGAAAGTTCATCTTCTGCTGAAGGATGGTGACAGAAAGGCTGAACACAGATTGTTTGTCTGTTTTAGGGAAAAATAAAATCTTGATGGTGCATCATTTTTGTCAAATCAGCTAAGCTAATATCAGCCGTCTCTCTGTTATTTTATTTTGGCTTTTCAGTAAAAATTTGTAAGATTAAACACTTGTGTAAAATAGAATTACTCCCCCTTTTAAATCATAAAATAAATGTTTTGATAATGTTTTTAATTACTTTCTCTTAAAAAGAGTTGCACCTTAAAATTAAACTTGAAATAAGCCCCTTTCACACCTTGCCGATTTAGCCACCATATGCCTGATGTCCCAGAATGTTCTAAAGCACTGGCATACGCTGAACTTTCTATGTATATTTTCAATTTTGGGCGTATGTATAGAGTATTCATAACGAGTCCAGAACTTATGTCCAACGACAGCCTAACTTATGCATAACATATGACAGCGTAATGCCCATGAAACGATGCACAAGCATCCTGAGGGGAACAGCAATGCCCAGGAGGTGCCCGTTCTGCATAAAAAGATGCCTTTGATCGCGGTATTAACCTAGCTGCTGTTTACTGCCTGCCCAAAAAAAAGAATAATAAGAAAAAAGAAAAAGAAAGAAGGTTTGCAGTCGCAGCAGATTCAGGGATATATCTGCTAAGAAGTGTTATTTGTGGCTATGAACGCAGGGAGGATCCATCATACTGACCTTCTGGCTCACCCTATGATGGGGATGAAGTCTGGAGGAGAAGTGATGGTTTCCTCCTGTGAACCCCCTTTATACCAAACCGCTGCCAATACGCCATTATACAGTAGCTGGAAGTTAGAAACACGTTCAGTGGTCGTCTGGAACACGTCAGATACGTTGGAGAGAAGTTCTTGATAAGTTACGCAGAAGTTATGCACAAGTTACTCATTGGATTTGGATAAGTTAGACGCCATGATTTCTAAGTACGGTAACTTACATTTAATGTATGTGAATGATCAGATAACTTAACTGTGGCTTATACCCCATGTATGGCATATCCTGGCATACGTCGAGAAATAGCAGAATTTCTCGAGGTACTTGCCTTATGCCAACGTGTGTCAGCGTGTTTCAGCGTTTTTCAGCGTGCTCATAACTTACACAAAACATACCCATATCTTATCCAATGTATGGCGTTTTTGTCAGATTTTTCATACGTCAGGCATACGCTGGTCTAAATCGTCGTTCAAAATGACCCTTCCCAGTGAAACGCCAGTGGAATGGCAGCCAAATCCCCTCCAACTTCCAGCCACTGGCCTTCTCCTGCGCATGCATTGTTTTTAATCTGACTCCACCCTTTCACTGAATTACAGGGTCTGGCCAGGAGATGATGCTTCTCTTTAAATCATAATGTCCACAAATCATGAGAGAATATTTTAGTACAAAGTTTGATGTTTAAAAATGAATTGTAGGGGACCAGCCAAGGACCAGCCAGGAAAGTTGGGAAATTTTGAATGGTTGCTACTGTATGTTATATTTTCCACATCTTCAGCTACCTCCAGTCCCTAGTTTTTCCCTTCGCCATTCCTTATTTTCTATCCATTGCTCCTAATCCCCTTTTGCTTCATTTAAGTTATATTCTAGTTGTATTTAAGCCATGTTTACTCTTGTTGTCCATCTCCTTTCCCCTTAGCAGCTTCTGTCCACACCTGCTCCAAATGAACAGATCACTCCACTCTTCGTTCTGTCTCCCATATAATCTCCTCTTCTGCAGTTCCTCATTGCTGGATTCTCTTCATTTTCTATGTATGTTCCTGCCAAGCGTCTCCTCTTTTTGGTTTTCTAACTTCCCTGCCTGTTCAGTCTGGATTTATGCTTCTGTTGCCACCAACTTCATCATTACACCTACAAAAAACCATCTCTGCTTCCTTCTCTGCATTTGGGTCCTCTACAAACATCAACCAAACCTGACAGATTTAATGCAATTCTGCCAAGAAGCATAGGCAGAGAATCCTCCACAGACTTCCTGGCAATGCTAGTTTTTAGGTTTGGGAAGTAATTATTTTTTTTACAAAAAAAAAAAGGCATAGTTTTGGGTAACTTTTCCTCAAATAAAGCAAATCAGCATTTTAAAATTATATTCTGTATTTAATCACCTTATCTATGATTGAAACACATTTTAATCTAAAAGAGAAAAACTCAGGGAGGAAATCTGTAGATACACTGCAAAAAATGTAAATCTAAATAAGTCATTTGTTCTTAAAACAAGTGCATTTTTTCTTAAATTGAGGATCTAAGTGATACACTTTGCCAATGGAACAAGACAATTTACATTTGAAATAAGAAAAAAAAACTATTTCTTAGTCTTATTTCAAGTGCATATTTTCTAATTATCTTATTTTAAGTGTAAAAATACTAATTCCATTGGCAAACTATCTTATTTACCTGCTCAAAATAAGGGTAAAAAGACTTGAATTAAGACATTTTTACTTAATTTCAGATCATTTTTGCAGTGTACACTGTAGAAAATCTAAATCTAGATAAGTCCTTTTTTCTTAAAATAAGTGCATTTATTCTTGGATAGAGGAGGTAAAAGATACACTTTGCCAATGGAAAAAGACAATTTACACTTAAAATAAGAAAACACATTTGCATTGTCTTATTTCAAGTGCATATTATCTCATTATCTTATTTTAAGAGTAAAAATACTCATTCCATTGGCAAACTATCTCATTCACCTGCTCAAATTAAAGGTAAATACACTTAATTTAAGAAGTACTTATTTCTACATTGTTTTTCTAGTATTCAGGATGCACTGCAAAAACCATCTAGAAATAAGTAAATATTTCTTAAATTTAGTGTATTTCCCCTTAATTTAAGGCAGGTAAATAAGATAATTTGCCAATAGAATGAGTAGTTTTGCTCTTAAAATAAGATAATTAGATAATATGCACATGAAATGTAACAATGTAATTGTTTTTTTCTCATTTTAAATGTAAATTGTCTTCTTCAATTGGCAAAGTGTCTCACTTACCACCTAAATTGAAGGAAAAAATGCACTTATTTTAAGGAAAAATTATTTAGATTTAATTTTTTTTGCAGTGTGTGAGTCACCTTAGTGTGCAACACTGATCCTCAGTGTCTCTTTCTGCAGAGGAATAACCTCCACCATAACATTTCATTAACAGACAAACAGTCTTAGGATACATGTACATTTAAGGAAGCTCTGAGAGCAGCAATTAGAGGTAAATTAACAGACCGCATTAAACAATAAATCAATGTGTACCGTTTGACTCCTAGAGGATGCACTTGGGTGATTTAATGCCAGATGTTTCAAGACTAGCCCTGAGAGAAATGTTTGCCTTCAGAGGCCAAACGTTCTGAAGCTCATTAAAGCTCCACATATAGAAGTTGAGGTCAGCATTAATTCAAAGTTGCTTTAGCTTCTCTTTGCACAAATTATGTCCCTATATATTCATCCCTTAAAACTGTTTTCATGGGATTCATTAGTCTTGGAAAAAGCAGATCCCTCCCTTACTGTATTATTCAGGACTTAGTCAGTCACAGACAGCCATTAAAGTTTCATGGTAAGCAATTTACAGGCTGAATTATTTGCAGAGGAAGGTGAGTGTGCACGGTGGTGATAAATGTTGTGTCATAAGAGTCATATGTGATGGTGATCTCTCCATGGGTCGGCTCCTTCCTGATGACACTGAAGAAGTTTCTTGTCATACATAAGTAGTTATAATACAGGAAAGTGGATTTTGAGGGTGAAAAAAGTTGATTTAAGTCGAAAAACACCCAAAATACCATAATGTGAAGCAAATGTGCCACACTCAATCCTGCATAGCTTGCAACTGCCTGATAAACAGAAAAGCTAAATGAAACATGAAAAATGGGTCACACCAGATTTGTTCAACAACATAAATAGAAAGTGATCCACGACGCTGAAAGAATCCATTGAAGCTAACCATGTGATGATTGTACTACGTCGCCTCGGTTTGATTGGGGGTTTGGCTGCACAAACTGAGCAGTTGTTAGCTCGGTTGTCTCGCAGCGAGAAGGTTTCAGGTTTGAATACCAGCCAGCAATATCTCTGTGGAGTTTTTGTGCTCTTCCTGTGCAAGCTTGGGTTTTCTCTGAGTAGTCCTGCTTCTTCTTTCCATCCAAAAATCATGCCTGTTAGTTTAATTAGGCACTATTCACTCGATCCAACCTGCCAACAGCAGACAAAGCAGGCATACAAAGAGGATGGGAACTATCCTTGCATTGTTAAGGGTGAAGGTTGTATGTTTCAACCATTCGTATGGATTCTATGATGTCATTAGTTCTCCAGGTATGCCATGCATTCACACCAGGCTGTCTGTTTTCCAACACTGGACTGTCTCTAAGTCAGGGATTCCCAAACAGTTCAGCCTGTGACCCTAAACATAAAGCATCAAACTGGCAACCCTCTAGAAAAACAATGATTTACTTCAATTAGGGTTCATTTAAACATATTGGGTGAGCTAATTATACTCAGTCTTACATAAATATTCATCATTATTTTAAGTATTTAATTGTAGATTTTCAAATTTTTTATATATTTATTGTTTGAATCATATATTATGGAAGCTCATCGGTAGAAATCCCTTATGACAGAAAGGCAGCCACGATTCACACCCTTTTATCATCCGGAGGGGGGGAACATTTAATTCATACATTCAGCACTGCATCGTCACATCTCAGTTTATTATTCCCCCACCTTCAGTCCATTCTAGGCGGCATTTATAGTTTCCACATCACGCTGTGTGGATGCACGTGCACGACTGGACGCTCTTCCTGGAAATCTCTTAGCTTGTGACCTGATTGTGTGCGAGTCAGCCAGTAAGAACCCTGTTTTTGCCAAGATTCGTACGTGACTTCCAGTATGTAGACACCCTGTCTACATGCTGCATTCTTTGTGTTGCTAAGTGAGCATAAGGTCAGAAACAGGACTACATAACGCAGTACAACTGCTTCCATATTTGGCAAGCCAGCCAGATATTTACATTCTACAATATTAGATAAATCATTTTATTTTACATTTATTTATTTTTTAATGGGAACTTCATATTTATGTATTATATATTCTGGCCTTACATATACCTCAGTGATCACATCGTGACCTCCACTTTTGGGATGACTTCATTCAGACGTTTCAACCCACCTCCAGCCCCTCCTGCATCATTGTAGCTAAAACTTCATCAGAGTTTCATCCCTCCAGGACTCTTACTGTGTTCTGCGTCTTTTTTCAACCGGTCCGGCAGAAGACCGCCACGATGAGCCTGGATCTGCCAGAGGTTTCTTCCCAATGGAAAGTTTTTCCTCTCCACTGTCGCTTCATGCTTGCTCATCATGGACAGGTTCTCTCAACCTGTGTTATCCAAACTGGACTTTCATCTTCCAGGTCCCTGAGTGAAGCTCTAGTATCAGCTCACGCAGTCTGCTGGATCTCCCCATAAAGCTCAGCAGACCGTCTCTCCAACCAGCAGTCTACAGACTGACCAACTTCATCTATCTCCACTCCACCACCAGTTCAACATATTCTCATTATCCGTTCGTATGAAATCGTACGAAAAGTTATGCACAGTATTTCGTGGGTTTTTGACGTTCTTCTTCGAAAAAACATATCAGTGCACATGCGCAGCCAGCCAGACGAAAAAAGCAGATCAGCGGACGGACGTAAAACTGGGATGGACGAGCTTTCGACAGTGCAATAATTACTTCATGATGTCTCTCACTAGGTTGCTTGCTGTTTTGTATGTTAGGATTAGGGTTAATTGTATGTTAAATTGTATGTTATTGAATGGTGCGTAAGATGCGCATGCGCACTGATATCTTGTCTCGAGGCAAGACGTAAAAATACGACGAAATACGACGAAAAAAACGTCAAAAACCTACGAAATACTGTGCATAACTTTTCGTACGATTTCATACGAACTGGAAAACAGTCCTATTCTTTACTCCTGTATATGTATATCTATTAAAATTCAGCGCTATGTTTCCTGCCGAGGTCTGAGCACCAAAGTCTAAGTAATTGTATCAGTAAATTTCTGTCTTTTCTCTCCGTGTGAGTTTTTCAGATTGAACTGTTACACCTGATCTTTGTACATCAATGTTTTAAACAGAGAAACTCAGCTGCTTTGTATTTATTTCATAATATCTGACAAAAACTGATGATGCATAAGATGGAGCAAGAAGCTAAACTGTAAGAAATTGGACGAATTTCATGTGAATGAAAAACTATTTTGATTCCTGTTTGTGTTATTTTTTTCTACACACGGGAAAGTCGTGCTAATCTAACAGGATCTGCTGCTCAATGACCTGCAGAACCAAAATGAGGAGACGTTACTGGAAAACGTTTCCGTCTTTTTGAAAAATAAGCATCACTCTCAGTGATGTTAAACTGAGCTCATTTAAAATAAATCTAAAAAAGTATCTCTGTTCAGCTATATTCTGCACGTCTGGAGACAAGCAGAGAGCAGAGATTTGATTTAAACAAATTGTAAAGAATCCAGCTTAGATTTTTACTTTGGGTTAACAGACCTCTTTGATGTATGCACCAGCTTCAATTTAACCTCCCACACCCCCACCGTGTCACATTTCAGTTTATAAAAACATGCAAGACTAATCAATTGCAAGCATCACCAGACCTTTTGATGGAACAGATTAGAGTGCTGCAGGATGTTTGATTCAGAGCTGAGTTAACGTCGCTGACATGTCGCAGTCACCTTGGTGTGGATTTTTGTGTGTGTGTAAATAAGCGTGAATAAGGAGGAGCAGCTTGTGTGTGTTTAGATTCCTGACCTGCCCTTCATCCCCCGTTAGCTGATTGGTCTAACAATGGAAATTCAAACACAGATTGCAGCTGAGGAGATCGATGCATCTGCTTTTGGTCTGACTTTCTGCCACTATCTGTGTATAAACAATCGCTTGCATTAATTACTGGTAATTAATGTTCCTCATTAAGTACAGGGGCAATGGGATATATTAGAAATGATGATTTTGACCCTGTTCCAAGAGTCTCATTAAAAAGGAGTTAAAGCAACTCTTGTTGACATCTTTCAGCAGGAATATGCAAGAAAAGGCAGGAAACAGAAATAAACATGCAAAACGCATCCATCTTTACTTAAATGTCACGTTCACACAGCAAGCATCAGAGGCAGCAGGAGCAGCTAGTTTTCATGCAAAGTCAATGTTTGACGTTCATCAAGGCGCCGCAAAATGTCCCACAGTGCGTTTTGAGCAGCAGCAGTAGCCCCTCGTAAGCTTCTGAGCATCTGGCTGCAAATGCAGCAGCTGCTGGAGTTGGGAAAACTGAACTTTTGCTGCTTGACGCGCCGCATCAACCAATCAGAGAAGCTGATCTGTGAGATGCAGAACGCTATGATCACTCCTCTGAAACAGTTTAATAACGCCTAAATTGACATAAAATGCAGAAATCTGCTGGCAAAACATGTTCGCTTTTATTGTCCTGGTGCCTGCAGTTTGGATTACGTACATGAAAACCGCTTTCCAGCTGCCGTGGCAAACTGGAAGGAGGCGACCGGGCCAGAGCCTGCTGTTGAATGGGATTCCCAGTGACAGAGCACCGCCGTTGTGCGGGGGTCTGAGCGGCTCCGATAGAAACAACATTTGAAAGCAGGATCATAATCTTGATGAACTGGCTGCACTGATGAAGTTTTCAGGTGGACTTCAATCAATTTAAAATAGATTCAAGCTACTTTTTACCCACTGATGACAGAAAATATAGCTGCCATTGTTCCAGGGAAAGAAAGGATAGGGTAGCTCCACCCAACGTGCATCAGACCCACTTTTTCCACCACGCAGTTAGAGCAGCAAAGATGCTTCAGCCGTGCGTCAGAACTGAACTTGTACAGGCATTAAAAATGAAGCAGTTTCTGCATTTTTGCTGCTTCTGCTGCTTGTGATCTGAACGTAGCATACGCGTAGAATGGGAGATCTTTTAGTTATCAGGCTCCTTTCCTGTGAAACCATCAGATTTAGTCCGTGAGGCAGACACCCCGTCTACTGTTAAGGGTAAAAGCTTTTCCTTTTGCTTATAGTTAGAGTGGGCCAGGTTATCCTGAGCTTCTGTTGCTATAGGCCTAAACTGAATTAACAAAATATTTATGTGCAAAGAGGTCCCTGATGGAGCGCATAACCAAGTGGCTGGAATAGTAAACAGGAACATATGTGCAGAGTATGGGCTGGAAACCCCAAGGTCAAAGTGGGAAACACCTCCAAAGGTGGTAGAGAGTGAGAAGGACTTCCAGATACGGAGAGAATGCTAATGGAAAACCAACCGAACATGGTGGTGGTGGACAAGAAGCAGAGGAAAGCCGTTGTGGTAGATATGGCAATACCAGGTGACTGCAACATCAGGAAAAAGCAACATGAGAAACTAGAGAAATATCAGGGGCTCAGAGAAGAGCTGGAGAAAACCTGGAAGGTCAAGGCATCAGTGCTATCCGTAGGGCACTCGGGGCAGACATTTTCAAACCTGGAGCGGGCGGGCACAGAGTAGCCTACACAACACATGGAGCAGACAGGAGCTGGATTCACGGCGAGGCGGCGACAGGTTACAAAGTAAAACATGCTTTGCACGGGGCTCGGGAGAAAGAGGAGACTTGATATATGGATACATTTTTGCTTCATTGAATTGGAGAACAAAACCAGATGCTTGAGTTTAGTGGAAGGAAAGGCATGACTGTAGAATTTTTGTAGTTTAAATGTTAAAACGTGTACAACTGGGATTAAAAATTAATTCCTGTTCAGTTTATTTGCAAGTTAAAAAGATTTCATAAGTTCGAGCAAGCTATGCATTGTTTCACCTTAAATAGTGTACCTTTATATACCATGTGAACTAGCTGGCAGGAAAGCACTTTTGTTGTATCAGTTGTATTAGTTATACCATGTGAACTAGCTTTAAACAGACAGCACTTGTGTTAAGTTCATAAGACACTTAATTTTATTTATTTGTTTCCTTTATCAGGTGTATTTTATTTGTTTTGTTTGTGTTTGTGATTTTGAACCTTAACAATGTTCAAAATAAATATGCAAATATTGTCAGAACTTCTTCCATGTCTGCATGTGTTCCTTAAAATTTTTTTTTTTAATCAAAAAGATGAGAGAAAATGTAGAAATGTGAAATAATTTTAGGAAATGTTAAATATTATCTACTGACAAAAAAGTAAAAGGTTAAAATGAAGTCCTGACTAAAACTAGACTAAAATGTTGACAGTTTTTGTTGACTAAAACTAAACGAATAAAATAAATTTTTTTGGAATAAAATAAAGACTAAAATGCTCGACTTATAGTCGAATAAAACTAGACTAAATAAAAATGGGATGATGTTGACTAAATGTAATAAAAACTAACAAGCGATGCTGAAACTGGACTAAAACTGAAACTAAATTTAAAAATGGCTGCTAAAATTAACACTAATACATTAGACATCTCGGTCCAGAAAAGTGCAGTTCTAGGAACAGCACAGATAGTGCGCAGAACCCTCAAGCTCCCAGGTCTCTGGTAGAGAACCTGAGCTTGGAGGAAAAAAGGAAGGAAGACTGTGTGTTTTCTTCATATACAGGCATACCATTTATTTGTAATAAAATAACTACTCTTATTCTGTGCCACTTTAGACGGTGGATGTATTATTCTTTTTAATTTGTTATGATGAAATAGATGTTCCTATGACCTTTCAAGCATTGCTGTCTGATTTCCAGACAGATAAAATCAGTTTTGCAGGTAAACATCAGCTAATCACAGATCACACAATATTAAGGAAATCAGTGCAACTATGAATACAAACACAGGTTTCATCTAAAAGTCTTGCTGCTTTAAGTCTTCTCATCAACTTAATATTTAATTAATTAATCCATTCCAAAAGAGAAGAATATCTATTTGACTGCAGTGACATGAAATATGTTTAGAAGAGCATAAACGGACAAGAGTTTCTAGTAACGTTTCCGTTTGTTTGTAGTAGAACACACCAGATTCAAAGGGTTTAATTACCTCTTCAACATGTGGCCAAGATCTACAAAGTATTTTTATTTACCTGATAATCTGACCCAGGTTTGTTGAAACAGAGACCTAAATGCAAACATTGTGAATTTTTAGTGCGTTTTGCTGCAAAGTTCTCTAAGAAAGATTGTCATTCATAACACTGGGGGTTAATTTGAGCTTGTGTAGATTATTTTCACCATGTGTCGCACAATGAATTTAACCTTGCCCACCACTTGTGTCATTTTTAATTTTCTGAAGCTGCTTATTGTGGAATATTCCACCCTGGATGGATCTGATAAATCAATAAAATAATATCCATTGCATAGATCTGGATGATAATATGAATGTTTCTGCACATTTGGAATATTTAACCACACAATGTCTACATGAAAGCATATTTGATGTTTACATGACACATAATTGGTCGTTATAACCTGACGTGTCCATCACAGCTTCACCTTGTCAGTAATTACAGCCGTAAGTGTTTAGGCGTTCATTTACTCCTTTAGGCCTCTTTGTTTACACCGGCAGAAGAAGTAATTAGGGCGTAGGATTCTGTTTAAATATATTTCCCTTGTTACACCCAATGCTTTTAAAAACAATCTTCCTCTGAAGGTTGATTTTATCATATATATTTTGCCCTTAAATTCAAACACTAGATTCTTTTTTAATATGTTCCACATCATATAGATAAAACTTTGAATCAGAATGACTCAATTTTTCATAATAATGAAAAAATAATTTAAATTTTTATACATAATTTGATTTTGCGTTTGGTACAAATCTTACGTAAACAATAGCTTTAAAATGAAGTTGTTTAAGTTAAGTTATCCACTGTTTTTTGTGTGTAAATTTGAGAACAGAGAGGCTGATATGTCTGTCAGGGTTTTTAATAAAAAAAAACAAAAAAAAAAATAGGTTATTATTCAGGAACCATTATAGGATCTGGTGCCTGCTAAATTTTAAGTGTTAAAGCAGGAATTTAAATTTGGTTTCACCAGGAACCAAACTGCTTTGAAAAATGCTAATGCTAAAGTGTAGCTTGCTACATTGCTAAAAAAATCAATTTACAAAAACATGTCTTTATTTGCAACAAGAGCTATGTTTCATTTAAACATTAAATTACATGAGTTGTAACTGCAAAAAATAAAATCACTAAAGGGAAAGACTGCAATTTCGAAAAAACTCATATTTTTCCATAAAAGGTTTTTACATTTTGATGAGGTGGTTTTTCTGTCATATCAAAGTTCTTATATTTTGCAAAACTTCAATGGAAAAAATGTTGTTTGTTTGCATCAGATAAGCTACGTGATCTGCAGCTGCCTTGTAAAAGACGAAGAAGACGAACAGAGGTAGATGGAGGACGATGGCGCCATCTAGAGCCTTGGCTGAAAAACGGATGTATGCCATGAGGCTTAAAGGAGAATTCAAGCTGGAAAAATCTTATCACCATCCCCTCAACCAGATGCAATGGCCCTCATTCAGCTTCAGCCAATGGGCATCTAATTCTCAGACCTCTGGCTTATTCTTACCCCTGTGGAACACTACTCTAATCTTTTTCTAGGTTACTCATCTGAGCAAATGTGGATTCTCAGCATCAAAGTATTCTGCCGGGGCCTGAGCACCAAATAACTTTTTTCATTTATGTCAAAACCTGTACATCTGCTTCTGTCTCCTTGAACCCCAGTCGGCCTCTGCAGATGGCCGCTGACACTGAGCCTGGTTCTGCTGGAGGTTTCTACCTGTTAAAAAGGAGTTTTAGACTTAGACAACTTCTATTGTTATTTTGTATACACTGAGTGTTTATGAAATGAAATTTCATTTTGTAAAGCTCTCATGACTTTTCCATTTCTTAAAGTGCAGCGGTGATCAAACTTAAACTGTGTGGGAGAAAAAAACATGGTGCAAAAAAATGCATTGATATGGAAGTTCAGAGGATTAAATAGATATGGTGAAATTATGCAGTGTTTTAGTTTGGTGTTATCAGTGTGATGCAGAGTCATGATTTAGAGTTTTCCCAACAGTTCAGCAGTCTAATGGTGGTGGGGAAGAAGCTGCTGCAGAATCAGCTGGACCTGCTTCGGATGCTTTGATGTCTCTTCCCAGAGCGCAGCAGGGAGAACAGTCCATGGTGGGGGTGTGAGGGGTGATTTATAATGTTACGGGTACAGTGGTGGGTATGTTACGGGTATGTTACGGGTGGTGGGTATGTTACGGGTGCTGGTGGTGGTGAGGATGGGTGGGGGCAGCTGTGCTCCCTTCATCCCCGTAGGTCGCTACAAGCATGCTTGGAGTGAGGAATTACAGACAGTCAATCAGTCCTTGCAATCATCTGTTTTTTCCTAGATAGGAAACCTTTTGTGTTACTTTTTTAAATGAAATTAACTAAATAAAACTTCTCTAATTTGCATCTTTTCCCTGTGTGAGTCTCTCTAGGCGGAAATGTGTTTACATGCACCACTGCCATGGTTTCTCACAAGAACAAACACATTCAAAAGCAATTTTTAACTGTAGTTGTAATTCAATGGAAATACCGAAATCGTGAAACTTTGCATTTTCATAATTAGCAGTATATCGATATCGCTTTATGCAAATCTGTAAGGGAAATGCAGCCAGAAATGTTGAGAGTATTTTGTTTAATTGTTGGTACAGGTAAAGAAAACGCTTTAAAAAAGAAAAATTAAAAGCAAAAAAAAAAAAAATATCATAGAAATAAAAAATAATAAGTAAATAAATTTAAGAAGTTTTACATAAATTTATTTCTGGATGGCATTTTTTGTCCCCCTAAATTTCCATTTTTTTTCTTCTTTACAAATATAATGGAACAAAATGGAATAAAATTATTTCATACCCTTTTTTCAGGGGCGGAGCTAGATGGGTGGCCACCCCATGGCCACCCCTACCATTTTCCCCCTCTATAACCGATGGTGGCAGCAGTAATACTCTCAAGTGGAATATTCAAAATATTAAAAATCTTCATACATTAACAATTACTTAACAATTTTGGTTAATATGGTTATGTACATCAATATACTAACATTAAAGATGATAAATACAGAACTCATGCTCTCTTTAAACATATTTTGTCTTATGGGGTAAAGAAAAAAAAGATTTGTGTCTCTGCAAGTCATCTAGGAGTCTTCAGTGAAATCATAGATAACTGTTTTAATAAAAACTTAGAAATAATCAATTTATGTATATATTAGTACATGTAAATATCAATTTTATGCAGAATGATTATTGATAAAAGTAGGTAAGTGACGACAATGGAAAAGATGTTCGCCCCAGAACTCAAACCTGAAACAAATTTTATCCACTATACCTTTTATCTAGAAAGCACATCTATGTTCAAATATATACGTCTA
Source organism: Cyprinodon tularosa (assembly GCF_016077235.1). Lineage (NCBI taxonomy): Eukaryota > Metazoa > Chordata > Actinopteri > Cyprinodontiformes > Cyprinodontidae > Cyprinodon > Cyprinodon tularosa. Next base: position 139,222 of record NW_024039515.1, on the reverse strand, counting down.
TTTGTTTGGAAAGGCTGTAGGGAAGTATATTTTGTCTTTATTTAGAAAAATATGGATATTTTAATTTTCCTGTTGGAACAGTGTAGATTGACCCTGAGGTTCGGCCACCCCTCAGTGGTTATTGCCTGGCCACCCTTATAAAAGGGTTCTGGCCACGCCTCTGCCTTTTCTCCTAAGGTACAGATAGATTAGTCAGTGTAGAATGACCGACTTTTAATGAACCTCTTTTAAAGATAAAGAAGTAAAAAAAAAAAAAAAAAAAATCAGATTTGAGCCATTAAATGAGTGAAGCTTCCTATCGGATATAAATGCAAAGCAAACAGTGTTCCCATTCCTCTGGTTCCCATTAACATGCAGGCAGTGTTAATGGGGACAATGGGGACCAGTTCCCTGCATGCTGCAGAGTGTCACCCAGTGACCAGGAGAGGGCATCTCTAGTCCTGGAAAACAAGCAGCAGCTTCCTTATTCCACACGCAGGAGCATCATTCCTGTTGCTATATAACTGATTTATTCTCAGTGTCAGGGCCAACGCGTCTAATCCCCCCCACCCTACAGCCTCACGCAGGATACCGCAACTAGTCACCTCCGGAGCGCAGCTCAGTTCCCCTCAAACTGCTCATCTCCTTCTCTTCCTCACTGTCTCTCTTGCAACTTCGGATCAACAATTGGTGACTGTGTGATTGGAGAGCGTCCCCCCCAGCCTCCCCCAGCCCTGAACACAGTCATTATCATGCCTCCCCAAGCTGGAGCGCCTCCTCTCCCATCCTGCGTTAGGATGCAGGCGGTAAATGTGCGGGACCGAGCGGATGTGCGGTGAAGTGGGGAGGATTGACGCGCACCTTGAGGGAGCCGCTGTCCTCTCCGACAGGTGATCACCGCAGCTGGGCTCCGACTTCTGCGCAAAGTGCGTTTTTTTCTTTTTTCCGAGCTTGAATGTGCAACTATTTGGGACCAAACGCAGAGAGCGTCTAACATGTGGAGCTGAAAGGCATCGGGAAGACTTCAGTGAGGATGAGGAAAAGCAGACGTCGTGCAAGTATGGGTATGAGCCACTCTTCTGCTTTCTAAGTGGAGTTTGATTAAAGATGTCAGTGGTGCTGTCCTTCCATCCTGCGGTGTCTGAGTGATGACTGCAGGCTGCAAATGTCTATAGGAGCATTTTCCTCTTAAAATGCATGTAAAGAAAAGCTTATCCATTAATATTTTCGTTATCTTTTAACATTTCTAAACGCACCCTTTGAGGCACTATGAGGTTCAGCAGCTGTGGTTTTTGCGTTAATGGGAGAGATTTGCTAATGCACTCAAACCCACTCCTTATTTCTTTATTTCATTAAATTTATGATAAATTCTTGTTTTAAGGAACCTGTAATCAGTGTCTAATGATTCTGATTGTTTGAGTAAATCTAATAGAGGCATAATTTAAAAACAGAAAGTATTTATGCTATGTTTGTGGTTTAAATAGGGTTTTATTAGAACTATGTTTAAAGAAAGGGTGGAATAATACAGTTCTGGTTGGTATAAATTAAGCATTGTAGATTTTAAATTAAAGGATTAAAATTTCAGTTTATAAAAACTATAACACAGCTTTTCCAAAGTGTAATGGAAATGAAGCAGAATAAAGCAGCTGAATAGTTATTATTGAGCAGCGGCCATATTTTCTTACCGGGCATAACATGAATCAAAGGCAGGACACCTCCCATTGATTGGAAATAAAAGTAAGCAGTAGAAATGTTTAGGGCTCAAATAACAAAAAATAAAAAATAAAAAAAAATATATATTTTTTTACTTATCTTGCTTTTGTGCCGCCCCCAGTCACAATGCTATCCTGAGGACAGAGCCACACTGCCCCCAAACATACAAATACAAGTGGTGGGACTTTTATTATACCCTTAGTAGGACCAATAAAAGATTCAGATTTCAGCCATTTACAAGATTAATACAGAGTTGATTAACTGTAATGTTGAGCTTAAAAAATGGAAAAAAAAAAATAAAAATAAAATGTTCTTGCAAAAAAAAGAAAGAAAAACAGGCCCAGATAAGTCTCTAAAAAGAGAAGTGCAAGTGGAGAATATTTCAGAAACTTTCGATTCGATTTAAACTCATGCAGACAACAAAAAGCAAGACTGAACAAGTGATGCTGGCATCTCGTTTTACCAGAGATCACGGGTCTTGGAACAAAATAAAATAAATCTGAAATCTGTCTAAGTCTAAGTCTGAAATCAAATCAAAGATGACCAAATCTTAACACAAAGTCAAACATCCGTTGAGATATGCTAAGATATGCTAATGGTGCTTTCTATTTATGGATTTTCTGGGTTCCCCGTCAGAAGAAAATTCAAGGACTGAGGATGTGTCCAATATGGCTGCCATGTATGAAAACATGTCAAAAAACATGTCAGAAACTATAAGCTATTAGTTAGTTTCTAATGTAACAAAGAGGTCACACAAGATGTTAGGCAAGATGTTATATCTGTCATTGTTTTTCTGTCTTTAGGTCTCTCTGTGCTTTTCAGTTGGCTTATATTCACAGTGGTGATACCCACCTGGCTGCTCGCAGCTCCAAGCGGCATCCGGGAGCGCCGCTGCCCCTCCAGCTGCAGATGTGATGGGAAAATAATCTACTGCGAATCGAATGCCTTTCGCGACGTGCCAAACAACGTGTCCGTGAGCACGCAGGGCCTCTCCCTCCGCTACAACAGCCTGGTGAACCTCAGGGCCCGCCAGTTCGCAGGCCTCAGTCAGCTGGTTTGGCTCTACCTCGACCATAATTACATCAACTCCGTGGACGGCCAGGCCTTCCACGGGATCCGCAGACTCAAGGAGCTGATTCTCAGCTCCAACAAGATCACGCAGCTGAAGAACAACACGTTCCACGACGTCCCGAATTTACGGAACCTCGACCTTTCCTACAACAAGCTGCAGGTTCTAAAGCCCAACCAGTTCTTGGGTCTGCGGAAGCTGCTCAGTTTGCATTTAAGGTCAAACTCCTTAAAAACAATCCCCATGCGGGTTTTCCTCGACTGCCGCAACCTGGAGTTCCTGGATATTGGCTACAACCGGCTCCGGAGCCTGACGCGTAACGCTTTCGCCGGACTCCTAAAACTCATCGAGCTCCATTTGGAGCACAACCAGTTCTCAAAGATAAACCTTGCCCATTTCCCCCGCCTGACTAACCTGAGGGCCCTCTACCTGCAGTGGAACCGTATCAGACTGCTAACCCAGGGCCTGCCTTGGATGTGGACTTCCTTGCAAAAGCTGGACCTCTCAGGAAACGAGCTGGAAGTGCTGGAAGCTAGCACCTTCCAGTGCCTGCCTAACCTTCAGACTCTGAATCTGGACTCCAACAAGCTCAGCAACGTGTCCCAGCAGACGGCGGAGACGTGGATCTCCCTCACCACCATCAGTCTGGCTGGGAACTTGTGGCACTGTAACCCCAACATATGCCCGCTAATGTCCTGGCTCAAAGCCTTCAAGGGCAACAAGGAGACTACTATGATTTGTGCTAGCCCTAAGGAGGCCCAAGGAGAGAAAGTGACAGATGTGGTGGAGACTTACAACATCTGTACAGCAACTCTGACCCCAATCCCCTCAACGACTTTGCCTCCCACTTCCCCTTTCCAGCCTGAATTCCTGCCTCTTCCCACACAGCTGTGGGTGGATAACGAGCTGACCCGGAATAGGACGGCCTCGCCGCCTCCCTCCGAAGCCTCCCCCACCGTCCCCGTCCCCGACACTGACTACGTGTCCTTCCACAAGATCATCGCCGGCAGTGTGGCTCTTTTCTTATCCGTGGCTATAATTCTGCTGGTGATCTATGTGTCATGGAAGCACTATCCCAGCAGCCTGAAACAGCTCCAGCAGCGCTCGGCGGTCAAGAAACGCCAGAAACAGGCGCGGCAGACAGAGCGCTCCTTTAACTCCCCACTGCAAGAGTACTATGTGGACTACAAGCCCTCCCACTCAGAGACTATGGATATGCTGGTTAATGGGACGGGACCTTACACGTACACCATCTCAGGCTCCAGGGAATGCGAGGTATGACCGTTGCCCTCCAAAAATCCATTTCCAGTGCGAGGCATGCGAGGTAAATTTTCTAACACTCTGTGGGATAAAAAAAAAAACTGTTTTCTCCTCTGCCCCTGTCTGCTTTGGGATAAGGAAAGGAAAGGTCACTCCACAGTGACTTGCTTTTCCAATCTGCTGGTTGTTTCAGTTCCATACAACTACCCTGCTGCTGCCCGTCCCAATCATCTAATGATAAATTTGAAAACATGGCCTTAATATTTTTGGGAGTAAAGTGCAATGCATTCCACAAACAGCAGGTTTATTCGTCATTACTCGCACAAAGATTCCCCTCGATTAATCTGCGCATTAGCAACCAGCCTTTTTGGAGTAAAAACAATCAATTAGATCAAGTCACTGTGCAGGTGTTCCTCTCTTATCCTGTGTGTTTGATGCAATGGCTGTGGTAACAAATGCACGAGCCGTGTGGGTTGTGATATTTGTTTGCTGTCGTGTAAAATGTGTAATTCTTTATGATCCTACCTGCTGATGAATACATATCTCATTCCCTGTTTCTGCCACTAGCGATTGTGTGTTTAGCATTTTCCTCATTGGTTCCATTTACAAAGTTCAAACAGTCGTTGCGCGCCGAGGAACACCATAACGGCCTGTAGCCAAATGGAAGATAAATTATGCATTTGGGCTCAGTTTCTGTTGGGGTATTACGCGTTACTGCAGAGGGAAACTGCATTATGCTACTTTTGTTTAGGATCATGAACATGAAGAAACAGTTCAAAGACTCACAGCTGTTGGATTTTAAATTCTACTAAACTATTCTGGTTCTTGCCTTTAGCAAAACTATTTCTATGAGGCAAAGGCCAGAATAGTGAGAGAGGTTTTAAAAACTTTTTCTACCTTTACACAGTTATGGAGATGATGATGTTACAACCTTTTGACAGTTTGGTTCCTTCTGGATTTTATTTATTTTCAGATGCCTGAATCTGTTTATCTGTTCAAAACCAACATTCACAAGCAAAACCATGATTGGACTGACAAGCTGACTCATTAGGAAGGAGTATGGAGTGAAAATTGTACCATTATTTTCTTAATGGAAAAAAAAGTTCAGTCCAGGGATAAAAATGTGAAGCATCTTAATGAAAATGTTTATAGAGTAACTGCGCATTTTTTTTTTTTCAGATTTTATTTTTTTATTATATTTTTCTTTCATTTTCATATTGGGTCTTACAAATTGCATTTTTCTGTAAAATGGCCTTTGTCACTATCACATTTTCTTCACTTTAAGCTCAATATAAGTGCTCAATCACGATCACCGTCCATGCAGCTGAGTAGGTGAAAATAACTGTTATCTGTACAATACAATTTCAAAAGATTGCAATTGATTCAATCTGAAAAACAAAAATGTTCAAAAAGCATGTGTTTTAATCTAAAATCTGTAAAAAATAAATAGAAAAAAGGAAAAAAAAAAAATATGATCTAAGAAAATAGCAAAGTTTCTCCCAAAACATTTTTTTAGATTGCATTTTTTCTCCATTCATAAAATGCGGTCTTTAATCTGTTTTGCTTGCAATAATAATGGAACAAAAAACACACTATAGTGATTTGTTCAGTGATTTGTTTCGTTTTCCCAGAGGTGAGAGGTCACAGAAAATGCTAGATCATAGCCTGCAAATAGTTTTAGAAATAAAGATTTTCATTAGTATAAAAATATTCTGTTTGGTAGCCTAAAGCGTTTTGATCAAAGACGGCCATTACATTTGGTATAATAAGGTGAAAACTTTAAACCATAAGAACACCTTCCTTTCTGTGAAGTACGGAGATGGCAGCATCATATGTTATTTATTTATTTAGCCAGTGAAGGGACTGGTTTGTTTTGAAATGTTGCAACTAAAGCAGAAATTTTAACGTTGTGTTCAAATAGCTCTTCCAACGACCTGCACCTTCTGCCAATTTAGTTACAGAGTGGTTTAAGGAAAACAAAGGGATTGCTTTGGAGTGAGCTTTACAACGCTCTAAGCCGGACTGCCTACGGACGCATACAAAACCTGAATCAGTTACACCCCTTCTACCAGGGCACAGCTACATAAAACAAAATCCAGATTATATTCTGGGGTCATTTCCTCAATTTTCAGGCTGTTCAGTTTCAGAAAGCTAGGAACTGTTTCCCTGAGAATAATTATGACAAAAAATTAGTAGCAGGGCTGTTTGGAGAGACCCTGAGTATTTCCTGCTTTTCAGCCGTTGCCATGGTGAATCATGTTATCTGTGTCCCACTGATAAGGGCTTCTTACTGTATATGCCTGCATTCACACTGAACTTTGCTTAGAAGCTGAGTTTAGTTATTGAAATCATCGGTTTCTGAAGCAGAAACCCTGAGTAAAAAAGAGAGGGGTAGAGATAGTCAGGGTGTGTTTGATTTCAGAGGCTGCATCCTCCAAGGACCCGCTCTATCTGGACTGGATCCTTTGAAGTCCATGAAAATAAGGAGACCGAAAGAGTTTTGGCTGTGAATTCAAACAGGTCCAACCTTCTGCGGCTTTCACCGCTGTACGCTCTGTCGCTTAGCAACCGTGAGAGACACACAAAGCAGGAAAAGAATGAATACTGAGCTTTTCACTACTGTTTCTTTTAAATTTTTTTAACCTTTTTTTATTGTAAAATGAACAAAGACTACACTCATGAGAATACAGAGTGACAAACACCGGGAGCATGAAAAAATAAAAGCCAATGTAATGATATAAAAGGGGTAGAAAGATATGAGTAAATGTAAACAATGAGTGTGTAAAAATTTATCTGCAAAATCTCTTATAATTAACAACAAAAAGTACCTTGTTAAGCAAATTGTGCAAAATAGCAATTAAAAAATAAAAATCCTATCAGATTTATAGTCCCCACCAAGCAGTTATATTAGAATCTGTCCTTAAATTTCGGCCAAACCCATTAATTTGTACTGAATTGTGCTATACAAATAAATTTGTCTTGCCTTGCCTTGCCTTACACAGTAATAGATAAAAACCTTTAGATAAATTAAACATTACCGCCACATATCTGACTCAATAAACATTAAAACAACTATTTTCATTCATTTGAGACGGAACTATTCACTGACTGGTTTATATTAAATTACACTTCCAATATTCACCACTGTTCGCTGCCAAGTACCTTTTTCCTCTGATCACGGAGCAGCTGGCTTGCTTGGACTCGCAATGAATCCTGGGATATCCAAGGCTACGTAGGTTACACCAGACCCGTCCTTCAAATAGCGCAAAAAGAAGGATGCATTTTTCGGCCACATAACAAGGAGTCTTGCGTTCTGAACAGACCTCGGCGGCGTGCTATGACGTGACCGACAGACCAATCTGGCCTTCAGAGGATGCGGCCCCTGAATCGCATTCAGCCATTCTTTCTCAAACGGGGGCCTGGAGGAATGGGCCTAAATTCCAGCAAATAGAAGTCTGCAGAGCTACTGCAGCCTCTAGTTTAGAGTATGTTTGTTATGAACCAACTCTAAAGGAGGTTTGGGTGTGTTCCTGCATTTTTTTTTAAGGTTATGGTGTTTTCTCAGTTTTTTTAAATGAAGTTTTCTATCTATTGAACAACTTTTAGGCTGCTTGTTTGATTGTGCCAGCTAGGTCTGGGACTACAGGTAGAGCTAAAAGCTATAACCTTATTCAGGGCATCTTTCTGTTTTCTCGTTAATGTTAATGTTCTCTGCAAATTGTCCCTGTTTTAAATAAATCTGTTGTAAACCATAAAATCTGCATGGTTTTAGCCCTCCACTACTGGAGATGGAGACCCCTGATGCACAGCTTGTTGAAGGACACCCACAATGTTTGACACCATAAAACTGTTGGAAATGATCTTGAAAAAATACAAAGATATACATTTGAACCAAGGTAGTAATAACTAAAGACTTCTCTCTCTTTTAAATTTTTCTGGTACTTTACAAATCCTGTATGACTTGATAAAAAATTTATTTAGTTTGATTGATTTATTAGACATGATAAAAAGAGTTAGCTGATTTGATTATTTTTTTTATTCATCGTGAAATATGAATGTGCTTATTCTTAATCTGACACATATATGGCCGTTTCAACTGAACCCACTGAGCAGAGATTGGTTGATGAGACGGTAAAAAGACAAATTGATTTATGTCAAAAACTTTCCACATTGATTGAAAAGTGAAATGGATGAAATCAGTTCGACAAAACACATCCCAATTTCCAACAAATATTCCTGGACTAAATGAAGACTGATGGACCGACTAGATTTAGCCTAAAAACCAAAGTCGAAATGACGTCTGGTGTTTGGGGGGGAAATGTTTCATATGAGTCTCCTGTTTTTGCCTCCTGCTCTCGAGTTTGGTCTGATTACCAAGACATGCTGTAGAGGGAGAGGTTTGATCAGCATAGAAGACCTTTCTCTTCCTCTGTATCCGTCCGTAGAGCTTCAAAAAAAAAAAAAAAATGTTAGAACTGTAAATTTACAGTCATTTTTACTATTTTTCAAGGCTGCACTTTTAAAAATGATGAAATTGTCCAGAGAGCTGTTTCCAAATGAAATTTCTTTTTGTTTTACACTTATATAAACAAAATGACAAAATCTGTCTTAGTCTAAGGCCCCGTCCACACGAAGTCAAACCCTGGCCTAAACGCACAATTTTTTCACCAAACCAGCCTCTCATCCACACGAAGCCGGCGTTTCGGGGGTCTGTAAACAATCTTTTTTTTATTCGGCCAGAGTGGGAAGATTTTGAAACGCCGTTTTCGCGTTTCCATCTTTAAGCTCTAACCGCATTTTTTTTTTTACACGCATGCGTCCTAGCATCGCCTCTAAACACGCATGCGCTACACAGTATCACAACAACAATGGCGCCGTACTGTGTTGAATGGTTGCTGCTCATGCTACTCACCCTGCTGGTCGGGCTTACAACAGAATCTTCTTCTTCTGGAATATCTCCAGGAAGAACAGAGCAATATAGACGACATAGTTCAGCACCTGAATTTGACTGAACCACGAAAATAGACCCGCAGGGCAACCATGTATAAATATTAGTGCGCATGCCCAACATTTCGTCGCCTATTTTTGCTTTGGCACGACAGCGCCACTTACAGGCCTGGCATACATTTTGCAGCGTTTTCATGCATTCGTGTGGACGATCACATTTATTTTACGTCTCCGTCTTTATGACAAACATTTTGGAAAATACCAGCGTTTCGTGTTCGTTTTGACTTCGTGTGGACGGGGCCTAAGTCTAGTCTAAAGCGGAGGTCTTCAACAGGGGGTCCGCAACCCCTAGGGGGTCCATGGAGGTACTGCATGGGGGTGGCGAAGGTTTTGGTTAATTTGACTTTTTTTAAATATTTCCGCCATGCATTTTTTTCCATTAATTGAAATGTCTTTAAATACACAATTTCAAACAATATATATAATTAGGGGGTCCCTGCTCCATCTCAGCATCAGTTTGGGGGTCCTTGGCCTGGAGAACATTGAGGACCCCTGGCTTAAAGGCAAACTTAAATCACTGCCAGATATCTATCCTGATTTTGTAGATTGTTTGGATTCTTTGGATCCTACGTTCTCTCCTAAAGTGAGAAAAGAACCATTAGCAAGAAGTTTACTTGTTTTCTGTAGCATCAGGTTCTACAAGGAGCACAGACGGGTAAATCAGCTCTTTGTCAGATTATCTGTTGCAGAGCGTTTCTCTAGCACTAGGAAAGCTTGAGGTGAGATGCTCACCTTATCAATCTAGCAGCTTTCATGTGAGAATGTGGCGTGGGAGCATTAAATGGCAGACTTAATGGGGCTTTTGCTAGCTGGAATAACTAATAGCCCATCAGAGGTAAGGAGCCGAGTCGTCCCTCAGCTTTGTTATTCCATGCCCTCTGCAGCTCAGGGGACCAGCTTGAGCTGTTAAAATTGTAATGGGATTTTATTTTTTTTTTTTCTTGTGTGTTGCATTTCATGCCAATCTCCATGATTCAAAAGGCGGACTTTCTCCTTTGACTTTTTTTTTTTTTTCTTAATGCATGTTAAAGTGAGGGTGGAACATTTTGTGCTGCGGTTTAGAAATTTACATACATTCATCATGAGTGTTAATATTTTATGGGAAACGTAATTTTCTCCAGAGTGGAAAGACTTTATAATAGAAAAGTAAAAAAAAAAGTGTGCATTAGTTAACATTTAAATGGGATTTTCTCCAATTCACACAGGGTGAAAGTATCAAGCTCGGTTTTATACTTAAGTTGTGCAGCAACCACTTGCTTTCTGTAGTCACCAGCAAGGGTCCTGCATGATGCTGTTTGGGTATTAGACCAGTACTCAGAGCAGAAATAGAAAGGTTCACTTGTTTAATTTATTGGCAGGTTTCTATCAGTCTTTCAGAGGCCTGAAAGCTGTTGATTATCTTTAAATATTTGTTTAATTGATTTGAGGTACACCTACTGTCCTAATATTTCATCCATCCATCCATCCATCCATCCATCCATCCATCCATCCATCCATCCATCCATCCATCCATCCATCCATCCATCCATCCATCCATCCATCCATCCATCCATCCATCCATCCATCCATCCATTTTTTGTCACGCTTATTGCAAGCGGGGCAGGAGGGGTGCTGGTGCCTATCTCCAGCTTTCAATATGCAAGAGATGGGGTCCACCCTGGAGAGGTTGCCAGTCCATCGCAGGGCAACACACAGACAAACAAGCATCCACACACACACACTCATATCCAAGGAGAATTTAGAGAAGCCAATTAAAGGAATAGTACACCCAAAACATGATTAGCCTTCATTTTCTACTCACCCCCATGCTGAACAACACTCTGGAGTACTTTTTTGATATCTCAAATGCATCTGGAGATCTGGGAGGCTTCATGCTGTCTGCTGACATTCAAATAATGGAGGTCTGTGGTAGAGATGTCCCGATCCAGGTTTTTGCACTTCCGATCCGATACCGATATTGTTTTTGGACTTCCGATCCGATACCGATACTGGCCGATACCAGCCTATCCGAGCATGTATTTAAGTTTAATTTAAAGTATTTAGCCTTAGTTGTAAGACTCATGTTGAAAAGGGTTTTAGTACTCTTGATAACATCTAGCCAGCTAAATTAGGTGAGATTGAATAAAACACAATGCTTGGTAACAACAAACTTATCTGTTTATTAAGAGATAAACACAAACTGGACAAAATTATGAATAGCAATCTGAAATTGCACAGTGAGCAGTAAAACCGTAAACAGTTAAAGGTGCAAGTATTACTGTAAGTTTTAATAAAAATGCAAAACAGGGGAACACTGGCGCAAAATAGATGAATGGATCGTTTCAATCGGCGAAACTGGAAAATACGGACCGGATTTTTTTTTAAAAACTGGATCGGCAGTCTGGATCGGCATTTTACATGCTTTGCCGATACACATTTTTTGCCAATATCGGCGTCCCGATCCGATACGTAGATCGGATCGGGACAAGCCTAGTCTGTGGTGCCCGAGGCAGAAAGGTCCATAAAAGTCCACAAAAAACGTGTCAATATTCCTCCATACTGCTCGTCCAATGTATTCCAAGTGTCCTGAGTGGGTAGCGTCCATAATTTACTCGAAACAAAGTCATTTAGAATGTTTTTAGAGCATAAACAGTAGTGTATAGGATTTCCTAAAAGCGTGCGCCTGTGAGTTCACGAGCCTACGGAAACCCCGGTAGACCAAACCAGATGAAAGTGCGCATTAGACCTCCATTATTTGAATGTCAGCAGACAGCAAGAAGTGAATTTTAGAAATTTAGAAAAAAAAAAAAAATTGCAACCCTGAGGTGAAACTTCAAATTCATTTCAATTTCTTTCAAATTTCTCTTATTCAGATTGAGAAATGTATTATTTTCAAACTGTGTTCCACAGTTCACATTCTCCTCTCTTCTACAATGTTGTTGCTAACGTCCATTCAGACCGACAGAAACGTGTCTTCACTTCTTACTCTGGAGCAAATCCTGCAGCCAGAAGTGAAGAGACTTTGATCTGTAGAAATCTATTTAAAGACAATCCAATCTAAAACTCAATCTGAAAGAGAGAAACTTGAAATGTAGAGTTGGGACACATTATTCCTCCGGGTGTATCGAGAGCTCACTTATCAATAGGTAGATGTAAATAGGAAACACTGTTTTTTAACAGATAAGACCCTTTGTGGTAAACTCAGTTCTTGTTTCACTAATTTACTAAAGATGTACTCATCATCTGACTGTCATGATTTTACTAAGTTCTGACTCAAAAATGCAGATAACCGAACAGAGAGACCAGGGAAAAGGTTTAAAAGGTTTTATTGAAGAAGTAAAACAAGGGGCGAAGTGTCGCTCTGAACAAGGCTCAACCGGAACTGCAAAGTGAGGGGAAGACAAAGTGGTAAGTTCAGGCTCAGTGGGGAATTTGACTCGTGAAATTTGAAGAGGTTCTTGGTTGCCGACTCACGTTTCCAGAGAAGTTGTTGTATCCTTGACTCCTGTGTGTGCCGTGGTTCCAGTGTTTGTCTAAATCGATGGAGGGCGGAACAGGGTTTACCCAGAATGCGGTTGATAGTTGGTGAACGGAGAAACTGACTGCCACTCAGATTTCCTGCGGTACCTGAAAGGGTCGTAGTGGAGAATATCCCTTTCTCAGTGAGAAGCTCAAATGATCTCTTGGGGAAAGTGGATCCAAACCTCCTGTTTGAACCCCAGCTCACTTTGAAGCTCAGTTGATCCTTCCAGGGAGAGAAGGTCCAAGAGATCCAGTTAGCAGGACAACTTCCTGCCAAGAGGCAAATACAAAAAAAAGTTAAACTCAGGTTGACAAAAACTCAGCTTGACTAGAGTACCCTAAACTGGCAAACACACTGGCGTCGAAGTAGTGGCAGTCAGCAGCTTAAAGGAATAGTACACCCAAAACATGATTAGCCTTCATTTTCTACTCACCCCCATGCCGAACAACACTCTGGAGTACTTTTTTGATATCTCAAATGCATCTGGAGATCTGGGAGGCTTCTTGCTGTCTGCTGACATTCAAATAATGGAGGTCTATGGCGCCCGAGGCAGAAAGGTCCATAAAAGTCCACAAAAAACGTGTCAATATTCCTCCATACTGCTCGTCCAATGTAATCCAAGTGTCCTTGAGTGGGTAGCATCCAGAATTTACTCGAAACGAAGTCATTTAGAATGTTTTTAGAGCATAAACAGTAGTGTATAGGATTTCCTGAAAGCGCGCACATGCGCGTTCACGACGCTACGGAAGCCGGCAGACCAAACCAGATGAAAGTGCGCATTCAGCGTCTGCTCTGCCGATAATGCAAGCGTAGAAGAAGAAATGTGCTGTTTACCTGTGCAAAGAAAGAAACAACGAAAGAAAAATGTCTGAGGACTTCAGTGTTGAGGAAGAGCATGAGTTCTTTGCCGAGCTGAATGCGCTGGTTTGGTCTGCCGGCTTCCGTAGCGTCGTGAACGCGCATGTGCGCGCTTTCAGGAAATCCTATACACTACTGTTTATGCTCTAAAAACATTCTAAATGACTTCGTTTCGAGTAAATTCTGGATGCTACCCACTAAGGACACTTGGAATACATTGGACGAGCAGTATGGAGGAATATTGACACGTTTTTTGTGGACTTTTATGGACCTTTCTGTCTCGGGCGCCATAGACCTCCATTATTTGAATGTCAGCAGACAGCAAGAAGCCTCCCAGATCTCCAGATGCATTTGAGATATCAGAAAAGTACTCCAGAGTGTTGTTCAGCATGAGGGTGAGTAGAAAATGAAGGCTAATCATGTTTTGGGTGTCCTATTCCTTTAAGAACTCTCAGTTTAACGAGTAAACCATCAGCAGGTTTGTGAGTGTCAACGTGAGGGTGGAGGTTGGTTGAGGACCCAAATGCAGGGATTAGTACTTGCAGGTTTAATAAAATAAAGGGCAACAGAGCAAAATACTAGAAACCAAAAACCAGTGGAAAACACACACAAGGGGCAAGGCAACAAAAGAGTAACAAAACAACAAGAAACCAGCTATGAGGAACTGCAGAGGTGGTGTATATATGGGGAACAGAACAAAGAGTGAGCTGATATGGAGCAGGTGTGGATAGAGCTAACTAGAAGGGAGCCAAAGGGGAAGGAAACAAGTATAAGAAGGCAACAGAGAGCAACTTAAGAAATACAGAACTGCATAACTGAAACTCAAAACTTTTAAAATAAACTCAAACAGAAGTCCACAAGGGGAGAACCAAAACGCTGAGTGCTTTTTACTTTTACCCACTACTGTAGAACCTGTATCTTTAACTAATTACTTTCTCCAAACTGGCTTAATATTAATATGCATATGTATAAGGACGTTATGTAACGGCTGCAACAAAACAGGGAAATTTAGAGTAAGAAGAGAATCCAGTTTGTTTATAGAAAAACTCTGATAGTGACATGGATGAAGAGAAGGATGGAAACATTACAGATGTTGGATCAGATTATGAGAGGAAAGACATTCCCCATCCATTCCCCCCTTTATTAGATTTGAAATTGACATGTTGATTATGTTTCCGGTTCTATTTCAGTTTAAATGATATTTGTAACTTTAAGCTGTGTTATATACCAGGGCTCTAACAGCATTCAGCTTCCTGTGAAGTCTGTATATCCTGTCTGAAATATTAAGAACAAAACTAGACAAAGTCAGTATTTTTATGTTGTTTTCTACCAACAGAGGGAGCAAAATAGGTGGATTAGCCTTTATTTATTCAAAAATGTATTTTTTGTGATTTGATATTTAAAGAAAAATGTAGAACTTGCAGCTCTTTTTACTTCGACTTTACTTTAACTTTGCCCAAAGTCTGTTCTTACACATGTACTTTTACTTAAGGCAAGAATGCAAATACTTTCGAGACCTCTCAATTTTTCTAAGTTAGATGCCTCCAACTTTTTTTAATTCAGAGTCTCTTTTGGCTGCAAAAAAAAATTTGTGAAGGGATGTATTAAAGATGTTAGTGGTCCTATCTTCTGCTATTTTAAGCCTTTCAAAGTCACCTACAAGCAAATATGTGATGAAATAATCGTTTAGAGCTACAGAATACTAATTTGTTATATAGTATATTCTTAGTGCTGCTCTATTGTGATGTTGTTGCATCACACAATTCTCATGGCCAAAAAACAACATATTTTATGCGTTAGATATAAGCCAAATAGAATTTGCCTTACTATGCAGATTAGCTGCTATAGGAGCCTATTTTTTATTAACTTTAAGATAAAATCAACATGTTCTGCCTCCATCATACCTCCATAATCAAAGAAAGTGGGTGTTTGTTGCAGTGCAGGCACAGCGTGGCTAAGCTAGGTGCTTCCTGGAGGAGGCTTCCTTATGTAGTTATCCTCCAACCATATAGAATTATAGTATGGTTAAAAGTCAAAAGAAGTTGATTTTACATGATATAAGTCCTTTAACAGATTTGAAAGCAAGACTTTCTCCTTTCTTATTTTCAGACATTAAAAGAAAAAATATTTAACCATTTAAAAGGGACCAAAACACATTTATTTAGTTGAATACGGCAAGCCGCTTCCACCTAAGTACCTAGTTTAAGCAAAAAAAATAAAAAATTTATTACCTTAAAAGCCTCGTAGCACTGGTGCAAGGTATAGACAAGCCCTTTTTTATTGCCTTAATAATTAGAGCCACGTTAAAGGGGCCAAAGAGCGACGCGTGGCTCTGGAGCAGCAGGTTTTAGGCCCCTGATCTAAACAAACAAACAAAGCCTCACAATAATCCAACAGAGAGGTAATAAAAGCACAAGATCTTTGGTTGGGAGATTTGACTTTACCTAGGCAGCTAGTCTAAGTGGAGAGAAAAACAGCATAAATCTGACAAATTAAAAAATATTTTGTTTTGAAATGTGTTGCTTTTTATTAGCTTTTTTAAATCAGTTTATAAATCCAAGGACTTTTCTGTCCATCAAAAAGTGTTGGATTAATTTCCTAGCAAGCTAATTGACCTTCTTTCCTTTTGAGTCCAGAGAGTTGCTGCGTGAGTTGCTCTCTTTTGACATGTGAGAGAGGCTTTCTGATCACAATGACTGGTAAGCACAGTCTGGAGGAAGATGAAAGTGGATGGGAGACTCTGCATTCAAAGGAGCGGCTGCAAGGCCAAAAAGCCACACTCAGGAGGGCGTTCAGCAGCAACGCTGGAATCCAACGCACCCCTCGCACATACACTATATTGCCAAAAGTATTTGCTCACCCATCCAAATTATTGGAATCAGGTGTTCCAATCACTTCCATGGCCACAGGTGTATAAATTCAAGCACCTAGGCATGCAGACTGTTTTTACAAACATTTGTGAAAGAATGGGTCGCTCTCAGGAGCTCAGTGAATTCCAGCGTGGAACTGTGATAGGATGCCACCTGTGCAACAAATCCAGTCGTGAAATTTCCTCGCTCCTAAATATTCCACAGTCAACTGTCAGCTGTATTATAAGAAAATGGAAGTGTTTGGGAACGACAGCAACTCAGCCACGAAGTGGTAGGCCACGTAAACTGACGGAGCGGGGTCAGCGGATGCTGACGCGCATAGTGCGAAGAGGTCGCCAACTTTCTGCAGAGTCAATCACTACAGACCTCCAAACTTCATGTGGCCTTCAGATTAGCTCAAGAACAGTGCGCAGAGAGCTTCATGGAATGGGTTTCCATGGTCGAGCAGCTGCATCCAAGCCATACATCACCAAGTGCAATGCAAAGCGTCGGATGCGGTGGTGTAAAGCACGCCGCCACTGGACTCTAGAGCAGTGGAGACGCGTTCTCTGGAGTGACGAATCGCGCTTCTCCATCTGGCAATCTGATGGACGGGTCTGGGTTTGGCGGTTGCCAGGAGAACGGTACTTGTCTGACTGCATTGTGCCAAGTGTAAAGTTTGGTGGAGGGGGGATTATGGTGTGGGGTTGTTTTTCAGGAGCTGGGCTTGGCCCCTTAGTTCCAGTGAAAGGAACTCTGAATGCTTCAGCATACCAAGACATTTTGGACAATTCCATGCTCCCAACTTTGTGGGAACAGTTTGGAGCTGGCCCCTTCCTCTTCCAACATGACTGTGCACCAGTGCACAAAGCAAGGTCCATAAAGACATGGATGACAGAGTCTGGTGTGGATGAACTTGACTGGCCTGCACAGAGTCCTGACCTCAACCCGATAGAACACCTTTGGGATGAATTAGAGCGGAGACTGAGAGCCAGGCCTTCTCGTCCAACATCAGTGTGCGACCTCACAAATGCGCTTCTGGAAGAATGGTCAAAAATTCCCATAAACACACTCCTAAACCTTGTGGACAGCCTTCCCAGAAGAGTTGAAGCTGTTCTAGCTGCAAAGGGTGGACCGACGTCATATTGAACCCTATGGATTAGGAACGGATGTCACTTAAGCTCATATGTGAGTCAAGGCAGGTGAGCAAATACTTTTGGCAATATAGTGTATTTTTAGCTTTCCAAGATAGCAAGCACTTAAGCTATTAGCTGCATTTTCAATTAGGAGAGAGAGCTTTGTAATTGAGGCCCCGTTATCTTGTGCACATGCCCAGACCAACAGACGTGGAGTTAATTTGTTTCTATAGATTTCCTCCAGCACAGCTCAGCAGGTCGGTGCAGTTTGGCGCTGCAGACTGAACTCTCAGGGTGTGAATTTTGATGAACACTTTGAACTCTTATTTTCCAAGGTCTTCCTATAGCACCTTCTTCTGAAGGAAAAACATATATTCTCACCCCTTTGTGCCATCCGCTCCTTCGGTGGTTTCTGTCCACCCACAGACCATTTCCTGTGAAAGTTGCTTCTGCAAATGTGAAAAAAAACGTGAAAATCCCTCCATCAAAGCCAGCGGCGAAAGCTTTATGCCTGGACAAAATGTGCAGGCATTAATAAGGGGAGGAGTTCCTGCTCACAGATAATTAAAGTGGTGCCGTGTGAACGCAGATGATGTGAGCAGAAAGTCATGCCTCTGCTGCATCCAGCTAGCTGCACAAATCCGGTCTAAAATAATTACATTCCAACCCGACCAATTTTCAAGCAGGAATTGTGCGAATGGTGTTTGTGTTTTTTGAGTTTGGGCCAAGATGAAACACGTTCAGAAAGTTTCCACTTTTTCTTTCATTTTGCATAGAAAATAAATCAACCTGACCCCGTTTCTAGTTACATGGGGAGGGAATAACTTTTAGGACCAGCTCTCTCTTTCTCCTTGGGCAGACCCTCAATGTGCTGCAGGGTTTTTTTTTTTCTGTTTACCAAACATTTAGCCTAATTTGGAAGCAGTGGAAAATGAGTCCGGAATTTTAAAGTGTCAGGAATGAGAAAGATGATGGATGATCTAACCACGCTGTCTTCAACTGCCAAAGTGACAGCTTGCAAATCAGCTGTGCGTGAATGCACAGACGGGAGGCTGCCATCGAGTGAGGGGAGTTTTGACAGGTTGCAGTATTTGTTGCCAAATTAATGCTCACCACTTAAGCGCTTGTAAGAAAGGGACGTTTCAGTTTTTTTTTTTCTGAACTTCCCCATGGACATGCTGCTTTCATTGATGAAATACTGACACATTTATGAAAATCTGCCATTCAATAACACAGAGTGAGGAGAATAATAATAAGGCATCTACCTGTTCCTGAAAAAGGTGCAACCTCTGCTATTAATTATCATTTTGATTGCTTGTCTTTTGGTTTAGAGGGATTTAAAAAGTTGCTGTAACTGCAAGACTGGCTGGAGTAAAGCTACCTGATGGTTCTGTGTAAAGTAGGCCGAGGTCAACTCTCTGCAAACACATCCCCATGCACCAACAACCTGCTTATTAGGTGAATTAGCTGTAGTATATGCAGCAGGAGTTAACATTTGTTATTTGACTAAGGTTAAAAGAAAACATGTTTTTAAAAGTTTTAAGCCATACCTGTAAAGTTTTGAATCTAGTGGTTGGGGCTTGGAATCCAGAGGTTCTGAGTTCATGCTCCACTTCCATTGACTGCCACTCTGGGTCCCTGAGCAAGACCCTTAACTCCACACTATTCCCCAGGCGGCGCACAATGGTGCCCCCCTGCGCCCCAAGGTTAAAAGCAGAGAGTGAATTTCTCCAGTGTGAGATCAATAAAGTTAAATTCAAATCAATTTGACTTATGTCATTCTGTATTTTCCAGGTCATTGGTTTCATTTCAATTTTGTGTCATTCTACTTGTTTTCTGGTTATAGTCGTTTGTGCATTTAGCAGACGCTTTTATCCAAAGCAACTTATAAAGTAGACACAATCTTACAATGAGGTAGGCATTAGAATGAAGGATTTTGCCCAAGGACCCACACTGGCAGCTCATCCCCCCCAGCAAGGATTCAAACCGGGGCCTCCTGTGTGCAAGTCAGGTGGCTTACCACTCAAGCCCTATTTGAGTTTTTCCATATTTCTTGTTTACTCTCTGTTGCCCTCTTGTGGCAGTCTCCTTCCCCCTATCTCCATTCTAGATCCTTCTGTCCACTCCTGCTACCAATCAGTTGATTACTCCATTTATTGTTCTGTTTGGCATTTATACTCCTCCTCTGCAATTATTCTCCATTTCTTCATTCCCTCATTCATTCTTGAGTTTCTTGTCGATCGGTTCTGGGTTATGGCTTCTGTATTTTTACTTCTTCATTTAATTTAGCAAGAAATCATCTCTTTCTCTTCACATTTGGGTCCCAAACAACATCCACCAACCCTGACACCCAATCAAGCTCCAGTATCCATTATATTTTAAGACATGAAATCTAATAGAAACACCTGTCATCCAATTGCAAAATACAAAAAGGTGATGAGATTTTGAATTGCAATGCTACAGTTCCATTTGGAGAGGTAGATCAATGTTTTTTCTATATATCTGATTATATAATACATTACTATGGAGGACTGCTACAAGGGGAAAAAGAGGAAACAGGAGGCTTGATAGCTATGTATGTATTAAGCACATTTTCCTGACATCCCTTACTGTTGTCTCGTTCTGTTTGCATAATGCTACCTGCTGCTGAATCCTTCTGTTTTTCCAACCAAAAAAGAAATCCTAAAATGTATCACTTAAAGGAGTCACCTGTTGAAAGTCTAGTTTTCATGTTAAATGTGCGCTGTGTTGGACTTGGAAACCATCTCCTCCTGTAAAGATGCTAACATTTACCCAAATTGCTATCATGACTGACATCTCTGTTCCACTAAGAGGGGCAATTTCCACCAATCAGGGCCTCAACTGCAGGCGGCAAGAGTTGCTGCTTGTCTAACTTTTATCTAATTGTGTAAGAGACCAGGATACAATGACTAACTAATAATATTGCTAATGCTACATCTACATGTAAAATCATACAAACAAGTTTAAAAAGGATCAGAAGGAGCTTTATTTTATTATTTTCCCTCCTAAAAACGATTCAACATGAATTTAAAACCTATTTGAGAAGGATTTTATATGTAAATAAATGACTGCTTCAGAAAAAGCTTTACACAGCCAGCACCAAAGTTAGTAACCAAGTAACCATTGGTAAGGGCGTTACTTTTCTTGTAATTTCACGCAGCAGCACTTTACTTCAACTCGATCAGTAAGGGACGAGCAGGGACACAGTTAGGTTTCATGAATTAGATTCTTTTTAAATTACGTTTTACAGATTTACACATTCTCTTCACCTCTGGTGGCGGGATTTCATTTGGAGTGTGGAGAAAAGCTGCATTTCTAATGGTCTACTTGGACGTTAGCAAGTTTCCAAGGAAGGCAATGGATAAAACTAAATCGGAAAAAGTGACCTGTGAAAAATGAAATTTCAAATCAAAAAAATAAATATATATGTATATATATATATATATATATATATATATATATATATATATATATATATATATATATATATATATATATATATATATATATTTATTTATTTTTTTCAAAAATGCTGTTGCTTTCAGTATTAACGAAACAAAATCCACTCCATAGAAACCTTACATCTCACAATGGAGAAATTAACTCTCTGCATTTAACCCATCCCCTTTGGGAGCAGTGGGCCGCCATTGTGCAGCGCCCGATGAGCAATCAGGGGTTAAGGGTTTTGCTAAGAAATCCAGAGTGGCTTTCTGTGGGAATGGGTTTTGAACTCACAACCTCAGGATTTCAAGCCCTCTGCCCAACCTTCCATAGTGTGGTGATAATAACCTTTCTGTGAATATGGTGGGATTTTTTCAACCATTTCCTCTGTATAAGGATCCGCCGGAGTTTACAGGAACTGGCCAGTATCTGTGGTTCTGAAAAATGTTTAAAGTTGTAGGGAAGCGGCTGTTCCAAATGTGGCATTTCCGAATTCTCCCTACTGGTGCAAAACTTTACACGAGTGAATAAAGTTAATGTGACTGGTTGATTATCAAGGGGGCGGGATTGTTGTGGCGGAAGGTTTTCAAGCAAGTTTGGTTGTAGCCAGTTTGTTGGAAGCATCTTGCTAACCAGTTAGGAACTTGGTGCTAGTAGGTTCCCAATGGAAAATTCCACTAAATTGGTGACTTAGAAACGACACTGTCAAGGAACGCTATGGACAGAGGAAACATGCAAGAGGAGGAGAGTTTAGTGTCGGAGGTCGTGGATGAGTCTCCTCCATCATCCATTTTTTATTTAGAGGAGGAAAGCGGGGACGAAGATGTTGTGGAAGAGGACGCCAGGGCGGCAGAAGCTTGGTTTGGTGTAGAAGGCTTCCAGCCGTACATGTTTGAGCCCTTGCCTCACAACGCTGCCAGTTCTGTTAGCTCTACGCCTGCTGAAGACACAGACGTCCATCCCCGTGAACACTGGGACGCAACTCAATGGGAAAGGAAATGATTCTTATGTCAACTGTGCCGTATATTAGCTGCGACATATGAAACAGGTTGTATGATGGAAAAAAGTTGATTGACAGATGACTGTTGATATATGATTGGCTGAATTTAGGTGTTCAGGCTGACTTATAACTAACTGGCCTGCATAAGATGACAAAAAAAAAAACCACACAGAATTTAAGAGATGATTTTTATTTCTTTTAATATAAATTTTCTTAATTTTGGTACAATATCGTCTGATACGGAGTACATTTATATACATGTTTAAGCCAGAATGATTTGACATTTAAATATTATTTCCCTATGACTTTAATTTGCATCTTGTTTAATGTCTGTTTCCTGCCTCAGATTTATGTTCAGGCAATCAGTAACTTTTCCCATAATGTTACTAACCTCATCAAATTTGTCTTTCATCATTTATGCAAACGATTCTCAGTCCTGCTCCACAGGAACAACAGTCCTGCATGTTTTAGACGTTTCCTCATTAAACACTGTTGATCTAATTGAAGGGTCATTAACGGCCGTCTGCTGATCTTGATGATCTCCTGAAGATGCAATTCATTTAGTTCTAGAAGGTGTGCTGGAACACAAAAACAACATGCCGGACAGCGGTTTCCCAGGGCTTGGATTTAGTCAAACCTTAATTCTAACTGATAAAATCCATGTTTTAGTGACATTTTATTGGTTTCAACGCTGTGCACTCAGCTCAGAAGATAACAGAGAGGGTCTGGGTATGATAAAAGGTTCGAACGTACATCAGAGTCACCTCCAATTGCTTTGCTGCACTCAGAGCCATCAGCTTAACAAGAGCATGAAGACTTTTTCCTGCCCCTGTCTACCACAGACTGGGAGCCTAATTTACAATTGGATTTTAGTGAAAGTGCACGGTGGTACAGACCAAAGTGTGGGTATATCTAAGGAGATCAGAATATTCTGAAAAGTTCAGAAAGTGAGACCAATATATTTCAAAGATGCATTACACATAGTGGAATATTTCAAGTTTTTGTTTCAATGTTGATCAATAGCTTGAAGACAGTGACTTAAAAGTGAAATTCTGTGTCTCGCAAAGTAAGAATACTGTGAAAAAACACTCAACTAATCAGCTAATAGTCTCAAATTACCTGTAAAGGTTTTCTAAGCCTCTAAATGGCCACTCAGCCTGGGTCAGTCGGAGTAACCATCATGGGGAGGACTGCTGACTGGACAGATGTCCTGAAGCCAGTCATTGACTCCCTCCTCAGCCAGGGGAAGCTACAAAAGGTCATCACTAAAGAAGCTGAGTATTCATAGAGGGCTGTATGCAAGCATATTCATAGCAGGTTGAGTGGAAGGAAAATGCAAGCAAAATCCATCACATGGACTAAAATGAGGGAAACCCAGGTTAGGAAAGTTTACAATCATCTGGAAATCAGAGTCTGGAGGAAGACTGGACAGGAAAACATCTACTGTGTACATAGAAAGGAACAGATCTTTTAAAAGTCTTTGACGTTTACACCAGTAGATCACCACATCCTGCTGATGTATTATTTGTTATTTTGGGGTTTAACATTTTGTTTTTGCTTATTAAGTAGGTAAATAAATTTTCCTTCCTGTGTATTGATATGAGAATGAGGGTCAAAGAAGTAGCCTACTGTGGCTAAGCTAGTTAGCATCTCTCAGAGAAATGTGGAAATAATGAAGGAAAGTCAAAGATCCAATTGAAAAAAACCTAAAAAAATCCGTGATTAAAGGAGGGATAAGACTGGAACAATCCTGGGGAAGCGGTATAGATGTTGATGTTGACTATTGTCAAAACTAGGGTGACCAGATTTTGACCACTGATTGGACCGGACCGAGCATTCAAACCGAGCCATCAGCTCTGGGGCTGCCAGCCTGGGACAGAGCGGCCAAACCCCACCGGGGTTGGGTCGTTCCCTCCCTCGCTGGCTCCCTCCTCCCATCTGCCAGAGTTCCCGGACCAGCATCCGATCTGACGGCTCGGTTCTGCTGCACTGTAGTTGACCAAAGTCCTGGTAGATTTTGAAATTCCCCCTGGACATTTTTCAGGTATGAAAAGTAGCACATGTCCGGGAAAAAGAGGGAGTCTGGTCACCCTAATCAAAACTTAAGTGCAAAGTTGTGGCTGGTTAGTTGATGGATGTGAGAACAAAAGTCCTCATTAACACTAATCTTAGTGATAGCAATGCTATTCTTAGTTTCTACAGTCCAAGACCAAGTGGATGGATGGATAGATATGACAGGACAAATAACATGGATATGCACTTTTAAGCACTACTTGTGGTTACCCGATGTTCCAAAAAGGTTAAAAAGCAGTCCACTGGACTTTGTTTCCAAGTTTGAAGACATTTCGCTTCCCATCCAGGAAGCTTTTTAAATTAAAATGTCAGAAATAATGTTGAGTTCAAGAGTGGACCTAAAACAAAGCCTTGTTTTTGCTTATAAAACATGCAAATTGAACCAGATAAACGGGCCACCCCTTTGGAATGGGGGTCATTTTGTTTTTTTGTTAGCCTGCAATGCCCCATACCTGTATATGTCTCTGAAAGGGGAGTCATTAGAGGGAATTGTTGGCCTGGCTGAATAGGCAGTCTTCTGTCCCCATGTAAAGGGGTTGGGGTTGCATGTTGGGCTACTGTATAAAGCCTCAAACTCAACGTTATTTCTGACATTTTAAATTGAAAAAGCTTCCTGGATGGGAAGCAAAACGTCTTCAAACTTGGAAACAAATTCCAGTGGATTGTTTTTTAACATTTTTGGAATGACTCTGACCTGCATGACTAACAATCTTCACCAGCACACTTACCCCATGTTAGTATGATAATGAACAGATTTCTTTTGCCTTTATATTATTGTTTGTTCTTTGCTGTCCACCAGTGGCGGCCGGCCCATAGGGGGCGCTGGGGCACCGCCCTCCCTGATAAGAAGAGAGAAACGTAAAATATATTTTTAGAAATTAACTCATAAATGTCAGTTTTAACAAATTATATAAACTACATTTCCCTATCTACTGTCATTAATTTGTGGATTTCCACAGACAGACTCCTACCGTCTCTGTTCTGGGGGCGCTGATCAGACTGACCCACATTTGCAGAGAATCTGTCAATCATGTACTATTGCTAGGTGAATTTAATGGCCAATCAGCGTCTCGGAACTTTATGGTCTTGGGGCGCTGAAAATACTGCGCTTTAACAGGCTTCTGAACCCAAGCGCAGGTGCAGACAATTAGAGGGGAGATGGCGAATGTAACGACCGAGATGCAGCTTCCACCTAATTCGGTGAGATCCTTATTTATCTACCCGTTTGCCAGAAGAATATCCCTGTTGTAGGATATGAACATTTCATGTTATGGTTATTGTGACTGTGACGAATCCACCTCGTCGCTTAAAACAACCTCTCTAACTTTGCGCGCCACACACACATTCCTGTTATACTGTGTTTGTGAGGACCAATACACTCGCGCTGAGACCAGTAGCTCCATGAACTTAAAACACACAAATTGAGGGTGCACGCTTAATATTTCAGTGGGGTTAGCCGTGTGTGTGTGTGTGTGTGTGTGTGTGGGGGGGGGGGGTGTGTACGTGTTTATGCTACGGGGACTTGTCATCTTCAGTCTGGCTGCGTCTTTGCTGGGTTCAAACTAGGGGTGTAAATCACATCCATCATGGCGATTCCATTCAGTATCGATTTCCTGACCCAACGATTCGATTATTTTCGATACTTAAGAATACACCACGATTCGATTCGATTCGATTAATCGATTAATTTTTTTTTATTATTATTATTATTTATTTTTTTTTTTTACACCTTACAGGCTAAACAAAGTTTCAAGTTTGAAATAAATCAATGAAAGCTGTAATATCATTATGCATTTTCTTTAGAAACAACAGCAAATAACAGAAGTAGAAAAGTTGCATCAAAAAATACTGCAAAAATACTGCACAATATCAGTGTAATGAGTTCAATGCAATACCTCGGCTCCAGAGAAACTGTCCAACATATTTTTTTAGAATGTAATAAATATATTCAGGAAAGAGAGATGTTGTGTAGAGAGTTAGACAGGAATAAAAATAAACTAGATATAAGGGAATTGTTTCAAAGGTCATCTGGGGATGTAGTTTTTGGTAGTATTTTTAATTTTCTAAGAAGAACGGGTATTTTAGGGAGAATATAATAGTTTGTCTGGTCCATACTCCATTCTGGAAGGTGGCGGTAATGCAGCTATAAGTTGTTTGCCAACCGCCATTAAAAAAAAGAAGAAGAAGAAGGCTCCAGAGTGTTGACGTCACCGCCCCTTGAGAGACGCTCCGCTGCTCCTCTCCCAGATTGTAGCTGACCGCAAACAGTGCACCAGACAGGAGGCCGGCTTGTTTTGTTTTTATGACCGAAATTGCGGAAAACAACTCGTGAAGTTTGACCCGCTAGAAGAGCGAGGTGCGCGAGAACGCTGGGAGCCTTTTTCCAGCTGAATCTCCGCTCTTTTTGCCCCATTGTCCCTCCGTCGTCGGACTAAACTCGCCGCCACTTCCTCATCGCCTCGGCCGTATCTAGACCCACAGCGTGTAGCCCAGACCACGCTTCAATACTGAGCATAATTTAAAAATGTCTGTGTGAAGCTTGCTGCAACAAACTGCTGTGAGAGTATAACCAGGAAGCGCGGTAGGAGGGCAAAATAGGTTTAGCGGCACCGCAGCACGGGAGGGAGAATTACGCCCAGGAGCAAATGGATAAAAATAGACCGGAGGGAAAAATAAAACATTAATCGATTATCTTGCGGACGTGTCGATGCATCGGATCGTCGGCTTTTGGATCGATGCATCGATACAAAACGATTATTATTTACACCCCTAGTTCAAACCCAGTTTGGTGTAATTGAATAAGTCAATGAATCTGTGTAAAAGAATTAAGTTGTAAAAATTATTTGTTTTTGTACATCAATTGTTTGTGGAGGTAATATATGGACAAAACTGATTAATGAGAAGAAATCAGAAATAAGAGAGCCTGATGTGAGGGGCTTAAACTATTTAATGAGGGCTGTGGGAAGAAAAGTGGCAATTTTTGTTTTCTGTTTCTTTGTTACATTGCTGGTAACTGGAGGGAGGCTGAGGCCCAGAGTATCTTGTATGTTTAGTTTCTTTTGCACCCTGTTTTGAGTTTTTGAGCTCAATAAATCACCAACACCGGTAACCCGACTGAGACTGGATTCTTGGAGGCCAAAGAACCCCGTCACAGTGACCCAAATCATCACTGTTACTGTTATTATATAGTAAATTAAATCATTACTGTTAAATTGTATGTATTGTCCAATTGTTTATTTGAATTCTTATTCCGGATTAGTTGGAGACATACACTAGGCTATATCAGCCCCACCAAAAATATTTTTCACCAGCCGCCACTGCTGTCCACTTCAGGACATAACCTTAGACACAGCTTAAGGAACTCATCAAATATTACTACCCTTTAAAAACTCCAGTCTTTGTAATATCTAGCTGATAATCAGAGACTCTACATGGAGCTGGTTAAGGCACATAAGTGCAAAAATTGATTCTGTCGTGTGTAATATATATAAAGCAGCTGAAACTAGAACAGATAGAGGGACTTGGCCTATTTGTTCAACCCAATCTAGTTTAAACAGCTCCTCAAACAAAGCCTGGTGTCTGTCGGTAGTCTCCTGGCTTTCCCAGAGGATCCTTATTAGAGCCTGTTTCATACAATCCCAAGGGAGCCGATTTCATTTGGTGGTTTTGACATTAGAGAATGTGAAGAGGTTGAAGGGTGTGGACACATAGAAGGTTCTGTCCTCTACGTTCTAAAATATACAGATAATTCCTGGATAAGTTCAACTTAAACCTGTTCCAGCACCACTCCTCTCCATTGCATTAAATATAAATAATTTTGTGTTTAATATAAGTATTAACATGAACCATAATGCTGGTAAACAACAAAGCTAATATTTTTTGACCACATCATATTAGATTCAACTCATGCTGGGCATGGAAAACATGCATTGCTTTCCTCGTACAGTAGATTTCAATGCAGTTCAGTAAATGCAGCGATTTCACACAGCGTTAAAAGGCTCCAGTGGGATTCATTTGCACAAATGCACATAATCAGACTGCAGACCTATCTTTAGTTAAGCACCTCTCTGGCTGCTGTGTGCGTGGGGTGAGATCTCCTCCAAAAACATATTCAGCAGTGTGTGTGATTCAGACTTTTGACAGATGTTCCTCTCGGGGATGGGATGTTGGTTCTGTTGAGGAGGTGGGAATCATAAAAAAAAAAACTTAACAGCAAAAAGAGGCAACAGGGCATCTTTTTAATAATGACTTGTAGTCTAGTGTGGCCTGTTAAAAGGAATGTGACAATTCCTTTGTTTTCGCAGTGAGTATTCTTGGCATCCCTACCTCATCCAGTTTTTGTGATTTTGTTATTCTCATTATGATGTGCTAATGGCACATGTCGCAGCAAGCTAATAGTTTAATCCGGCACAGGCGGAAAATATGATGTTCCTCCGAGCTTCAGCATAGACAATATTGAATTTCACTCGAGGTTACAAGTGCTTATTTACAGAGCAGGTGTGATGAAGTGCTGTTTGGGTCTCTTGATCACTGATCATTAGTTTGCAGATTGTTGAAGAGTCAGACAAGAATGGGGGGTGGGGGAGTATTGCTGGAGCACAATGCTGCCGAGGAGAAATCAGTAGAAGCTAAACCTTTGTTGACCTGTAAGCTTCTCCTTTAAATTGAGGTCAGCATTGATTTACAGCATAATTACTCTTGATATGGACCTGATCTTATCCAATAATGTCAAACCTGTTCTGTAACAAAAAGCAGGAAGTTATAAAATACGTTTTTTTTTTCCTCTTTTACTGATTTAAAAGGGGGATAATAAAGAAACCCCAAAGACCTATTGTCGTGATGTTACAAAGTACTGACCCAAAAATGCAGAAAACCGAACAGAGAGACCAGGAGAAAGGTTTAACGGGTTTTATTGAAGAAATAAAACAAGGGGAGAAGTGTTGCTCTGAACACAGCTCAACTGGAACTGCAAAGTGAGGGGAGAAACAGTGGTTTGTTCAGGTTCAGTGGGGAATTTGACTCGAGAAACTTGGAGAAGAGGTTTGGGTTGCAGACTCACGTTTCCAGAGAAGTTGTTGTATCATTGACTCCTGTCTGTGTGCCGTGGTTCCAGTGTTTGTCCGATTCGGTGGAGGGCGGAACAGGTTTAACCCCGAAAGCGGTTGATAGTTGAAGAACGGAGAAACTGACTCAGATTTCCTGCGGTACTTGAACGGGTCGTAGTCGAGAATAATCCCTTTCTCAGTGAGAAGCTCAAACAATCTCTTGGGGAAAGTGGATCCAAACCTCCTGGTTGAATCCCAGCTCAGTTTGAAGCTCAGTTTATCCTTCCAGGGTGTGAAGGCCCGAGAAATCCAGTTAGCAGGATGACTTCCTGCCAAGCGGCAAAGATAACTGGATGCAAAGAACTCTTGAGAAGTAGATCTTTGTGAAGATTTGATCAAAAACAACTAAGGGCCTGATCTTTGTAAGTGTGCAATAAGTGGGAGTGTTGTGGTTGTTCTTGCAAGGGATAAAACACTTAACAAAGATTTATGATCAAATTCATGTTGGAGGTAATAATGACAATATTTACTTAAAAAGATAATACTAATTAGTATTTCTTGAGGACTTCACGTACAGTAGCAACCATTAAAAATGGCCATTCCCTGTCAAACAGCAGCCGAATGGCAGCCCACTTCCCTGCAACTCCCTGCAGAATCCTCTCCAACTTCCAGCCACTGGAGTGACCTCTCCTACCCCTGGGCGAACATATTTTTTACCCTGACTCCACCCTTTCACTGAATTACAGAGTCTGACCAGGAGACGACGCTTCTCTTTAGATCTTAATGTCCACAAATCATGACAGAATATTCTAGTACATAAAGGAATTCAAGGCTACTGCTGTAGGTAGCCTGTCTCAAACTGCTGTGAACAAAAGAAAAATAAATTAAATTATAAAAATAAATAAAGTTAAAGTTCTCCACCCTCCTTATTTATACTAATTTTGCTCTGTTGTTCTGTGAAGCCCACAGGAGGTCAAATGTAGAAATAACTTTGTGCCTTTTTTGAACACCTCCTCAGTGCATACATGTTATAAAGCTCTTGAAACATCAGGCCTTTACACTCAAGTTAAAAAAAGATTTGTTTCTGTAACGGTTCAGAACAGAGGACTCAGTATTCAAGGCGAGACAGACTGTGGGATTATTTAAAAAGCATTTAATTAAAAGCAGAGGATCGGAGTAGCAGCTGCTAGGGCGTCAAATACAGGAAACTCTGCTGGAGAGAAACGCAGGTTATTGACCATGATAATTTGACAGAGGATGATCCTCCACGTGAGTTACTAACCGAGTTTAAAGGAGAATTCCGGTTTTTAACACTTTTAGCCCATTTTCTGTAGTGTCCAGGATGAAATCGAATGATCGACACCAAAATTTTGACAATTGGTCCTGTCTCTGATATTTGGCTCATGTAGAATACCCCCCTGGCTGCTTCAGAATGGCTTGCATAGTGCATGTCCGATAATGTCCTTAAAACAACCTTAAACATTCTTTTTTTAAAATATGTTACTCACCGGGTCGTCAGCGCTGTTCAATGACGTTCCAAAAAAAGTTTCGTAAAGAAAAAACGTTCCTGTAGTGTTTTATTTAGCATTTTGTAAATCCCATTGAGTTCTGTTGGAATAGTCAATATTCCCCTGCCACCGGAAACGGAAATGGGGCCTGTTTACACAGTTGTAGTCTTTTCGCTTCACTCTGTGTACTCCGACGTCGAGGTGCTAACGTCTCTGTTAAACACTTTAAAAAACTCTGTAAAATGGAATACGAAAGGTGGATTCTTGATTCTCGACGTCGGAGTACACAGAGTGAAGCGAAAAGACTACAACTGTGTAAACAGGCCCCATTTCCGTTTCCGGTAGCAGGGGAATATTGACTATTCCAACAGAACTCAATGGGATTTACAAAATGCTAAATAAAACACTACAGGAACGTTTTTTCTTTACGAAACTTTTTTTGGAACGTCATTGAACAGCGCTGACGACCCGGTGAGCAGCATATTTAAAAAAAAGAATGTTTAAGGTTGTTTTAAGGACATTATCGGACATGCTCTATGAAAGCCATTCTAAAGCAGCCAGGGGGGGATTCTAAATGAGCCAAAAAGCAGAGACAGGACCAATTGTCAAAATTTTGGTGTCGATCATTCGATTTCATCCTGGACACTACAGAAAATGTAGCCTGGGTGCCAGTCCGAACTTAGTCCCGCCCACAAGGTTTGAGTTCGGGGAAGTTCGGTCTGGCTCTGCTCCATAGTAGCGCGAGTATTAAAGCCCACTGTTAGGCGATCCAATCAAATTGTCAGGGCGGGCTTTATACGATGATGGACAGATGATCAAGAGTAACGTTATCAACCACGTGACCAAAGCGCGCTTGGGTGACAACAATAATGGCTGCCGCTGGAGAGTTTGGGTGAGTAGATTCTGCTATTAGGTCTCTTCTAGAAGATATCGATAGCAAATTAATTTTAAAAGAGGAACAGAGAAACGCGATCAAGTCTCATCTTCTTATTCTAGGCGTGAAACTGCACGCTTTGATTTTTGTGGACAACAACTATGCCTCGCTTAAGATACGTCACGCACTCCGTTGCTCTTATTGGTTGTAGGTCTATCCAATTGAGTGCAGAGGCATTTTTTTCCCTGGTTCGTTCAAAACACGCCCCATAATCACAGCTCTATGGAGCAGTATCAGACTCATATTCTGACTAGAATTGAGTCGGACTACGTCAGGCTACAGAAAATGGGCTAAAAGTGTTAAAAACCGGAATTCTCCTTTAACAGTTCAGTCAGTGCCCCGAGAACAAGGTAGGATGGAGCCGGTGGGCTGCCAACAAGATGTGGCAGGCGCCACCCAGAGTGTCCCAGATGTGGAGAACATGCAGGAGTCCGAAGCCATGACAGGCAAACAGACCAGAACAGGAACAGACAGGCTCAGTGGTTAAGAGGCAGAACAGGTCGGGAAATCAGAAATACTAAAACCTTCTCAATACTGGCACGAGAGAACAAGAATAATCTGGCACTGATAACTGGATGCAAGCAGCTTGAATAGAGGCAGGAGCAGTTGGATCAAATGAGAAGTAATGAGCAACCGGGCAGAGTTAGACAGGTGAATGGAATGATTAATTAAGCCAGTCCTCAGTGCGAGGATCATTACAGTTACAGCCTCAACCACTTTACTCACTATGTAAGTGAAGAAATTTAAATGTAAACCTAAATAATCTTATTGTAAAACACAGGATGAACTGCTGTCTCCTGTCCATCTGCTGATCTGGCATCCAGATGTGGATGTAGCTGATTCAGGCTAATCATCCAGCTGACATTCCTCCTTTCCGAGGAGTCCCGTGGCGTCCGCCGACTAGCAGGGATGTCTACTGTACGCGTTCAGGGAAATACTTTGTCTTACATTCTGGTAGGACTGGGAAATCTCTAAAATTGATCACAGATAAAAGAAGCTAATTTTAACTTGTGTTTGGGATTTCCTTCCTTTATTCATGATCTGTATCTTGTGACCATTGAGTCAGAGCATTGATGGTCGGTACAGCGAGAGTTTTGCTTCTCAGAGCAGCTCTTCCCTCTCCACAGCAACCCCCTTACAACAGACAAGGCTCCATTCCCTCCATATCCAACGTATGTAAAACAGTTGAATAAATAGTCTGTTTTTATACCTCAGGCATCAGTTTTCAACTTTTGGTTAATGCAATGTCTTTTTTTATTTGGTTTTTGCTGAAGGAACCAAAAAAACAATAAGCTTTCATCACTTTCAACATTCCTAAGAGCGTCTACAACAGATGATTTGTTCACGCTGTTTTATTGGAGGGCGATTGAATAATGTGCTTTGATTCTCTGGATTGATTTTATTGTTAGGAGGACTAATTTGTCACGTGCTGCAACATTTCCTCTCCACTGTAACTGCAGGGGGGAACATCAAGCCTCGCTGTCACACGCTCTGACAAATTGGTCCACAATTTCACACAGGCATTCAACAATCCATCGTAAAAAGAGGAATGCATTTTAGAAGAGGCACAGAAACCAATTTCTCCGCTGACAGCAGCCTCAATAGACCTCAGTCCAATGCGGCCTCTTGATATGTGGTGGTTTGAGTGAGGGATATGACTTCTTTGACTTTCACACTCACTATTGCTTCTGTGATGTGCCCGGATTGGTAACTCATCCTTATGAAAATGGAGAGCGCGGACACAAACTTCCTGGCTGGGTGTTGAGAGGGAAGAGTAGGAAATCCCCAACTGAGCTATTAAACATGTTGGCAAGTTAAGGGGAGTTATATCCAAGAAAAAAACAACAAAAAAAGCACGTGACATCATACAGCAAACTACGGAAGAGGATTAGGGCCACTGGAAAAAAAAAAGTTAACTGATTTTTACATTTTATTTCAGTTTAACATGAGAAAAAAGTCCGAATTCTGACTTTTTTCTCAGAATTCTGACTTTTTTCTCAGAATTCTGACTTTAATCTCAGAATTCTGACTTTTTTCATGGAATTCTGACTTTAATCTCAGAATTCTAACTTTTTTCTAAGAATTCTGACTTTAATCTCAGAATTCTGACTTTTTTCTAAGAATTCTGACTTTAATCTCAGAATTCTGACTTTTTTCTCTGAATTCTGAGATTAAAGTCAGAATTCTTACTTTAATCTCAGTATTCTGACTTTAATCTCAGAATTCTTACTTTTTTCTCAGAATTCTGACTTTAATCTCAGAATTCTAACTTTTTTCATGGAATTCTGACTTTTTTCTCTGAATTCTGAGATTAAAGTCAGAATTCTGACTTTTTTCTCAGAATTCTGACTTTAATCTCAGAATTCTAACGTTTTTCTAAGAATTCTGACTTTAATCTCAGAATTCTGACTTTAATCTCAGAATTCTGACTTTAATCTCAGAATTCTGACTTTTTTCTCAGAAATCTGACTTTAATCTCAGAATTCAGACTTTTTTTCACAGAATTCTGACTTTTTTCTCAGAATTCTGACTTTAATCTCAGAATTCTAACTTTTTTCTCAGAATTCTGACTTTAATCTCAGAATTCTAACTTTTTTCTCAGAATTCTGACTTTTTTCTCAGAATTCTGACTTTAATCTCAGAATTCTGACTTTTTTCATGGAATTCTGACTTTTTTCTCTGAATTCTGAGATTAAAGTCAGAATTCTGACTTTTTTCTCAGAATTCTGACTTTAATCTCAGAATTCTGACTTTAATCTCAGAATTCTGACTTTAATCTCAGAATTCTGACTTTTTTCTCAGAATTCTGACTTTTTTCTCAGAATTCTGACTTTAATCTCAGAATTCTAACTTTAATCTCAGAATTCTGACTTTTTTCTCAGAATTCTGACTTTTTTCTCAGAATTCTGACTTTTTTCTCAGAATTCTGAATTTAATCTCAGAATTCTGACTGAATTCTGACAATAAAAAGTCAGAATTCTGACTTTTTTCCCATACTAAACTGAAATAAAATGTAAAAATCAGTTAACTTTTTTTTCCCTCTGGCCCTAATCCTCTTCCGTACCAAACATTAGATTAGATTAATAATACATTTACAGTTTTTCTGGATTGTTTACACACATTTCTGAAAACATGCCTCGTATTCTCAGAACTCTTCACACAAATCCAACAAACACACACACAATGGGCAAAACCCTTCAAATCTCCTGCAAAATGAAACTTTACATTCAAAACAGTTTTATCTCTTCACAAAAGGCCATTTTGTGTTCAGATGACACACACAAACTATCATATGAACAGACAATTAAAAAAAGCATTTAAACACTAATGTGCTCAGTGTAAAACACCATTCTCCATTCATCATAATGACTTTTTGTTCAGTGTTACAGTTACTACAGACATTAAATACATAAGTGCGTTGTAAAATACTTTAGAATATTGTTTTTATACTCAGAACACACAAATATACTGTAACAAACATGTTTTATTTTTGCCACAAAACAATGTACACAGTGTACATCCCAACCGACACAAAGTTGCACATACAGTGCAGAAGATTTTACTGTATACAGTTACAGTAATAATAAAAAAAAAAAATAAATAAACTATGCTGCATCCTCTCTTCTGTTTCGGTCTGGCCACAGCACCTCATCTACATCACAAGCAATGTTTTCCCTGGCCAAGCAGCGGGGGAAATATCGCCTAGCATGGCGAATCCAGCCATGAAAAGCATCAACTGCTATATCTCCACATGCGTCTTCCATAGCTTGGAAAAGGGGTATACGCGTTTCTGAATTTAGGTCGTACACTTTCCATCTCCAGGCAGAAAAAAATTCCTCAATAGGATTGAGGAATGGAGAATATGGAGGGAGATAAAC
Source organism: Cyprinodon tularosa (assembly GCF_016077235.1). Taxonomy (NCBI): domain Eukaryota; kingdom Metazoa; phylum Chordata; class Actinopteri; order Cyprinodontiformes; family Cyprinodontidae; genus Cyprinodon; species Cyprinodon tularosa. The sequence continues at coordinate 103,949 of NW_024039515.1, read as the reverse complement.
AACTGAAAAGCGTGGGTGGTCAGTGAACCAGAGCAACCCGGTGGAAGCTTACGTTGTCCCAAATGACAACGTACCTGAGCTGCTCTGGGCCGTCTATCTGATCTGGTGGAATGAGTGTGTTGTGTAGAGTGTCCAGGAATGTGATCAGAAGGGCAGTGTTGTAGGGGCCAAGGGTAGCATGGTGATGGATGATGCCATGGTGGGTCATCGCTGCACACATTGTGATGTTCCCTCCGTGCTGGCCAGGGACTTCAACAATGGCACGCTGGCCGATTATATTCCTTCCCCTCCTTCGTCTTTTTGTGAGGTTGAATCCAACCTCATCAATGAAGAAGAACTGGTGCTCCACTGCATCCACCTCCAGCTCAAGGACTCTCTGAAACACACATGACAATATCAGAAGTAGACATGGAGCGGTCACTATTGTGAAGCACAATCATTATGATTACAATATAATAGAAAGAAATATGTATGATTTATACAATGTTGACAGTATGCATCAAGGGTGGGAATGTATAGGACGTACTTGCACATAGTTATATCGCAATTCTTTGACTCTTTCTGAATTGCGCTCAAATGGCACCCTGTAGACCTGCTTCATCCTCAGTTTATTTCTTTGCAAGACACGGTCCAGCGTTGATAAACTTACCCTATCAATATTTTGAAATATCTCATTGTTTTCTATTGTTTTTCTTTATATTTGTCGTAAGGTAATGGCGTTATTTTCAAGAACCATGTTCATGATCTCTGTTTCCTGTTCAGGAGACAGAAGACGGCCCCGTCCACCTCTTGTTGGTAATCTTTCAGTTCTGCAATACAAAGAGTGCAATACTGTAAATACTGTGTAGGAATACATTTCCCAAATACTTGAAACACAATGTCCTACAGAACAGTCCACAGGTAATACTGTACTACTGTACTCATTGAGTACTGTATTGATATGCAGTACTGCAGTTTTGTAGTGAGAGTAGACATGGTCAACCAAAGTGGCTCGGAACTCATCAGACATGCTTGTCCTTGGCCTTCCTCGTCCTCGTCCTCCCCATCGTCCTCCTCTTACTCTCACTCCTCTGGCTCTCGCTCTGCCTCTGTTTACAACATTGGCCTCCATTGCTCCAAAACAGAAGAGCTCACCTGTTGCCATTTTATGCTAAAGCTCTGATTGCTGAGTGGAAACATGTGTGTTAGGTGTTTGCCCATGTGAGGAGTCAGTGTGCATAGTAGGGAAATTAACTTTAGAGTTTTGAATAACAGTGTGTTCCTTGTGAAAACAAAGGATTTTCTTTATGACAATTGTGTGTAGAGTTTTGGAAAAAGTGTGTTTTAGAACTGCAATTTGAGTGTAAAGCAGGAATTGTGCTTGTAGTTTAGCAGAATTGGTTCAGGGGGTTGGTGCATGAGTTACATTTTGTGGTCATTGTGTTTCAAGTACCAATATTTGTGTGTAAACAATCAAGAAAAACTGTAAATAACTGTGTATTTGGGTGGATTCTTCCATTGAATCTTCAGCCTGAGCAAAAGTTGAGGAGAAGCCAAAAAAAGGAAAGTAGCTATTTCAATTCCTCCAGAACAGTTTCTTCCTTTAAAAGTATTAAAGATATCAATGAATTTATAATAACTTGACAAAAATGTGAATCCCATCTTGAGTGTCCTATTACGATAGCATATCAATCAGTAATCACATGCCCTGGATTTCCTCCGTTAAAGATTCTGTTCTCTCCCAGCGACACTTCTGCTTTAATGGGATTTGGCAGCTTATCTGGCACTTTATGAAAAACCAGCCACTGCAGACAGAATGAAAGATATAGCGTGGAAATATTAGATACAACTATTTATTCCCTTTCCTGGTACAGCAGTCGCTCTAAGTTTGAAGCAGTCATTGTCTGTTTACTCTTTTATTATATCATCATTCAGTTAATTAGTTTACTAAATTTACATAACAGCTTGAAATGATTCTTTTAAGAGGAAAACAAAACAAAAAAACATGTCGACTAGAATATAGGTCTGTGTTTCCCATTACTTTAGTGTGTTTAGTTAGACCAGGGGTCTGCAACCTGCGGCTCCAGAGCCACATATGGCTCTTTGGACCCTCTCCAGCGGCTCTTAATAGTGGCTAAAATGTATATAAAGAGCTAAATAATTTACTACAATATATACCGGTATCAATAGCTTTAGCGTTTTTTATAAGATGGAAAAGAATGAGATTAAAAGAACCAGAAATATGTTTTAAGAGACATTTTTCTATGAATTAGCTTGAAAATTATACGTTTTTACATAAAAAATATATGAATTGATTGTTTGAGATGGCAACAACTAATTTCCTATACAAGATAAAAAAAAAAAAAAAAGGTTTTCTAGAAAAAGTCATGGTATATTTTGCGGCTCTAAACAACTTTTATTTGGTCGTACTCTGGGCAAAACGGCTCTTTGGATATGAAAGGTTGCAGACCCCTGAGTTAGACGGTGCTATTTCTTTTATCTTCTCCTGCCAGAATTGTATTTCACCGACAAGCGGGAAAAGAAGCCGTTTATCTGTTAGCAAAACACCTTGGTCACTCCGAGGAGACAAAATGTTTCAGTCAGTCAGCACAAACAAGACTAATGTAAGTCAGCCGCCGTCGTCACTGTGGGATGATATAAAATAGGAGTGTCAAAACACAGAGTCACTCGCAGGGAAAATGCTAATGTTCTACAGGCATTCGCCATGCGCACCATCTTTCTGTGACATTTTCAGGTAATATGTCATAAATGCAGTTTATCTTAGTGGCAGGTTTTACCCAGAGGTGTCAAGTAACGAAGTACAAATACTTCTTTACTGTACTTAAGTACACATTTTAGGTATCTATACTTTACTCCACTACTTCTTTTTCTTCCTACTTCTGACTTTTACTCATTACATTTTCACACAAGTATCTGTACTTTCTATTCCTTACATTTTTAAAACAAACGTTTCTCATTACTCTTGGTTTAATGTTTATAAATATTTATTTCCCGTCATGTGCTCCATCCAATGCAGATCATTGGCTCCATCCACATCTAGTGAAAACTAGTGTGATTGGATGAGTCATATAACGCAAACACTCATTGGTTAGCTAAAGGAAATCATCAGAAGCAAGCAGGTGTTCTTCAAACTGCAAATGTGAATTGTCTATGCCATGCTACGATGTTGGATTCAGAAAAAGATGTTGAAATGTCTGAAAGGTCGGACACAGGCGAGAGCGTATCGGGAGACGGAGACCAACAAGACCTCCCTCATCCTCGGCCCTATCTCAAAGAATTTTTAGAAATAGTCGAAAAAATTGAGCTTTCAGTTCATATAGTGGCATCTGGCTGTTTTTTTTAAGGTAACTTTCTATTTTTATACTTTAGGTAGTTTATGGAGGACATACTATTTCCCTTTTACTTGAGTAAAGAGGTCAAGTTGATACTTCAGAGTGTTTTTAAACTGCAGTATCTATACTTCTACTTAAGTAAAGGGTTCCTACAGCATAAGGCAAGTTAAATTCAAGACTTTTTAATGCCACTTGAAATAAAAATTTAAGACCAAATTCACAAAAAACACAAGAAAAACCCGCTTGCGACAACTTAACCCAAAGGTTTATTTTAACATAAACCACTGCACTAATGTTTTACATTTTGAAAAGCTTCCCATACAGGAAGAAAGCTAAAAACACACAAATGACAGATATATTTTAACAATTAATTAACTGAATTCACAAACTTTGTTTTAGCAGGGAACAAAACAAATCAGTTTTAAAGCCTCAACATAACCAGTGCTAAGTCTTTTTAGCAGCTATTTTTCTTTGGATGGTTTTCTTAGTATGTTTGATTTGGTGATAAGTGGAGGCGTTGCAGAGACAAGGGTGGAACTAAACTGAGAAATACCGGCTGTTTCTCGGTAATTCGATTTTGACGCTTTGTGTTTCGTTCTTCGCATGTGTGACTGCACTGCCTTAATTCCCATCGTTCTGAGCTTGAATGACTTCTTGCACAAAATCCACTGAGCCTCATGTATGTTCCCTGGTTTTAGCCGTGGAGAAAACTCTTGGCTGGAGACAATTTTGGTTACATTTACACTTGCTCATATTTTCCAGACAAAAAGTTAATGGTGCATCTCCCAAATGTCCCGGCCGCAACAACGCTTTATTGGTTCCGCTATCGGGACAGAACCAATAATGGTGAGCCATTTTTTTTTTTTTTATAAAAAAAAAAAAAAAAAAAAAAAACAACTGTCAATTTTAACGTTTTATTTAGATTACAAAAATAAATTGTAATAAAAATAATCCTATTTATGATGTTTTAAAAATTAAGACCTACGAAAGACTGATTTAAGAAATTTTAATACCAATTAAGGCCTTAGTTTTATTTTGAAGAATTCAATGCCTTTTAAGACTTTTTAAGGACCCGCGCGAACCTTTTACCTCGTTATGTTGTCCAAATGATAAAAAAAGTAAAATCAGGTAATTTTTGAAGGACACTTGTGAAGAAGCTAAATGTTGTTAGCGACATAGGCTGATTTAGCTATAGATGCCTTGCATTTGACATCACAGATGTTTGAATCTAGCTGCGGACATATTGAGTAGCCGATCTGGTCCTCTGGGCGTGAAAGATGCCGTCTGCATGTTGTGCCATCAGGTGTGAAAATAAAAAATGAATGTGGTCAGAGATGACTGTCAGTGATCAGAAGGTAAACTAAGAATTTCACAACCCTAATTATTAGTTATTGTATGCAGTTCAAGTAAAATAAACAATGGGAAACAAATAAGTTATTAGTGGATTACTGACACTGATGCAGGAACCAGTGCATCGAATACTCTGCAAACTACACTGTGTATGAATATTTGGTCATAGTCTGAGGATTAAAAATAATAACTCGTTATCTCATTAGTGTTAGATAATGAGATAAAAGAAAACAGCTAAAGAACTCAGACCTTCAGAGAGCCAAAGGTTCCTTAAAGAAGATTTTTTACCAAATTAAAACAGGTGAAGTTAAAACTTTTCCACCTCAGGAGTTCTGGATAGGGCAATTTTTTAATTTCAAATGCAAACTGTTTTCATATTTTTTTCACAATTTTGGTATAATTACTGCTCTAAGTGGGTCGCTCTGTCAGCTAAAGACGTGTTTTAGAGTCTCTATATTCCAGTTAATGATTAATCGATTACTAAATTAGTTGACGATTATTTCAATAATTGATTAATCATGACTAATCCAATTAATTGTTTCAGCCCTGATAGATTCTATAAAAAGCCTCAGCAATGAACGAAATAATGTCTGTTCTGTAGGCTATTGGAAAAAAAATTAACAAATGAGCTAATTAACAAAAAATACCTCTTGTCTAGCAAAAATAATTCAAAATGTACCAAAAACGAACAAACATATCAATAGACTATCTTTACTTTCGGGTGTCCAGGTGGCTTTTCAGATCCCTTGAACCTCCATTGGACACCGAGACATATGCCTGCTTTGCACACTGTGCACAAGGCCCCCCGTTTGTCTCGAGCCGGTCTGAAAGCGCAGAAACTCTTTTGTACATCGTCGGTAAACATACATTTGCGCTTTTGCATGTTGTTGGCGTACTGAGAGCCACGCTATCTATCTTCTGATTAAGAACAGGGCTGCCCGCACTGATGCGGCTCAGGTAAGGTAATTTAAAAAATCAGGACATTTCCTCACTTTCTAAAAAAAACCCGGAAAAATACGGACGTTTGGTCACCCTATCTGAGCACCATCAGTAGGCAATGTGGATGAAGGGTCTTGCCCAAGGACAAGTGATAAGTGACCATTTTTTCTTTAATCTTCTCGCTGCTGTCGCTCCCATTGTGGGAGAATAAAGGGATTTTCTATTCTATTCTATTGATGGTGAAGATTCTCAGTCATCCAGGTCATAGTCATTCTAAAAAAGTTATAAAATAATCCACTGGACTTTGTTTCCAAGTGTTAAAATTTGGAAACAAAGTCCAGTAGATTCGTTTTTTTTTTTTACTTTTTTGGAATTCAATTCTATTCTATTCTACAATAACACTGAAAGAGCTGGGGCTTGAACCAACAACCCTCCGGTTACAAACTCCTTCATCTGATGCCACTGTCCCCCAAGTGCATTCTAAATAAAAATCTAAACATTTTGCTATAGTAAGCTATAATAAGCTTATAGTTCAGCACAAAGCTGGTCTTATTTTTGCTTTAGCTATGACTATCTTGTTTTTCAGATGCCGTATTTTCGGGTCAGTAACCCAGCCAGCTGTGAAATACCGATCTGCATCTGTGCTTTTAATAGCTTTCAGACTTTCTGCAGTCTATGAGGACGGGTTGTGCATAAGATATATGTATCAGCGTTGAAAGAAAAAATCTGGAAGCCTGTAGATTTTATCTTAAAAATATGTTTAAGCTTTTGTTAAAAAGTTTAACATTTTATTTTATTTTTTTACAGTTTTTTCTATTTTGTAATCAGTTAAAGTTTGCAGTCCTCTTAATTATTTATGACATTTATTAAGTAATATTAAACATCCTAGATTGAAAATTGAGGTCTCAGTTGTATTTAAAGTTACAGGAAATTTGTCCAAATGTATTTAGATTTTAGACAAAAGCAACTTCATTGTTACTTTACCTTCTATGTCATTACTTTGATTAGAAAGCAGTTACTGAATTACTATCTCAGTTACTTTTTGGGAGAAAGACTAGTATTCTATAATGAGATACCTTTTAAAATACAGAGGTGTCAAGTTACAAAGTACAAATACTTTTGGCTATCTATACTTTACTTGAGTAATTATTTTTTAGACAAATTTTTACATTTTCTCCTTAATTTTTTAGCAATTATCTCTACTTTCTACTCCTTATAATTCAAAATAGTCTCTTTAGTTTTGTTTCATTTAAACAAATTATTGTTATGGACTGTTGGTATCTAAAAAAATGAAAACTATCAACCTAATTGTTTCATCTAGATAATGAATTTCTTTGTGGTTGTGTCGGTGTGCCACAACTTGTCATTCATATATACCAAAATAAATAGTTTTTTAAAGATGATGCAAATTTTTATAGAAAATTCATCATCCAGAATTGTGGAAAAACTTTCCTTTTAAAGGGTAGTGCAGTGAAGCATCTCTCCTTTTTTTCTCAAGTGTTTTTATTGTCATTACACTGCTACAATTACAGAGCAATGAAATAAACTCTCTGCATGTAACCCATCCCCTTGTGGAGCATTGGGCTGCCATTGTGCGGCCCCCAGGGAGCAGTGTGGGGTTAAGGGGTCTTTGCTCAGAGAGCCAGAGGGGCAGTCTGTGGGAGCAGGACTCAGATTCCAATAGTGTTGCACCGATACCAATACCAGCTGCTGCATTCCTGCATTACTCTTACTTTTATACTTTAAATAGTTCTAAAAATGGCACTTTTACATTAACATTACATTACATGCATTAGCTTGGGTAAAAAGCTTAAGTTGATACTGTAACTTCTACAAAGTGTTTTTTAAACAGTAGGATTTACATTTCTGCTTCAGTAATAAACATGATTACTTTTGACACCTGTATTAAAATAATGTTCCCATCACTGGTTCTAAAAAGGTGGAATGGAGTGAACCTGGTAGTTGGTTCCACAGGAGAGGAGCCTGATAACTCCAGTCGCCATCTCTGCCAATTAGCAGTTTAATGAATGATGTCAGATATAACAGGCAGATTTTCATAATAAGGTGGAGATCCTCAGCTACCAGAGCTGCTACTGATCCCAGCTAACATTTTATACCATGTTGGATTAAAGCTTATTTTGATTATGATAAACCATTTTTCAAACAGTTCATCCTAGTTGATTGTCCAGTATTTGTGGCTTGTTGTTACATAAATCTTCTGATCTGTATCAGACCGCAGGGTTCTGCCAGGCTGCAGCTCAGCTGTGTGCAGAACATCATCCTGTCATCGTATGGATCTGGAACAAAAACACCTTGAATTGATTTAAGTTACTTAGATTTTTCTCAGGTGTATGATTGATATAGAGTGAGTGGACAGTGTTGCAAATTTACATTGATATTGCAGTGACCCAAAAAGGCTTGTGTGATTTATTGCACGTGTTTCTTAGAGAGCTGGGCTGCTGCAGCCTGCTGCAGCTCGGAGCTCCCACTGTGTCGAGACAGGATGAGAGATGCTGTCCATAAAGACCTAAAGAACACTAGACCCATTAAAAAACAGCCAAATGTTTATGTTTTTTGCACAACAACAGTAAGTCCTTTATAAGTCATTGCTAACTTCAAAAAACATCAGAAAAGATGGTATTTAAAAGACCTCTGAATATTAGCTGTTGAAACGTGTGAGACTAAACTGTTGCCTGGATCATAGTGATAAACCAACAGGAGCTTATTTAAAGGAATTCAAACTTCTGAAAGTACGTGAAATATAAAATTATTACATACTTTTCGATCAATCAGTGTTTTTAATTAAGAGTAATTTTCATGTGAATGTGCTTTACTGGAGGCATCCATGTTTGTCAAAGAACACTACTGCCACCTACTGGTTAGTGACGTCACGGTGCTGTATCGGCTGTTGATCAAGTCCCAGTGCTGTATCTGGTGTTTGTCACAACGCGCTATTATCCAAGTCATCTTGAAAACATTCTTCTTCCAAATGTTGGCTACATATTACGGGTTTTTTCTCTGGCCAGAAGTTCGATGGCAAATCCTCCCTCTTCAAGTTGGCAATCCAACGACCAACCCGTCCGTGGAGGAGTTTTTTTTTTTTTTCACTTTTACCCAATGTATTACAACAGAGGTAACCAATTAAAGATCAGCAGAGAAAATCATCAACCGCTAAAGGTCTGGACACAGTTTTAATTACAATCCATTACTTTAAACAGCATTTACATAGAAAATGAGGTTTTATGCATCCATGTTATACATTCAATTTTTAAATTAAAAATGTAAAAATCTAAATTGTTTTTGAAGTACAGAACATCAATAATTCAGTTTGGTAATTAGACAATTAACTAATTCACATATTTTATAAAACACCTGAACTGACTTTTTGTTATTTATTTTAAATGTTTTCTGTCTTAATGTTGGCAGTGGGCTTTAGGCAGCCCTGCAAGGCTTTAAACCTGGGTTTGAATGGAGACTAAGCCATTCTCCAGCACATATCAAGGAGCTCATTTTGAGCCTGGATCCAGATTTATTGTTGATTCTGTTCATGGTGGAGAATCCTGCTTCACAGCAGCAGGTTGAGCCAAACATCCTCTAAATGTGCAGGGTCATCTTTCAGCACGCCATTTCACTTTTCTTTCACCAGTTCACCGCAGTTCTTCCAGCAGTCCACACTTTCTCTGCTCTCTTTTTCTCATCGTCTTCTCCTTCTTTCCCATCGCCCGGCTTGCCACAGGTTTGCCTGCTGTGTCTAAAAGTAGCAGCAGCAGCAACCCAGACTGACAGCAGCTCATTGGCTAATCTGGATCACGTGCAGCCTGGATCCGGACTCTCCGGAGGGCTTTACCGTATTAACTGGAGAAGCGGCGCAAGTGAAGTTAGATACTGTCGTTGGACAACATGCGGTAAATTTTATAAATCAGGTTGGGTCCCGATAAGCCAGCGGGTGGGTCCAGATCCGGACCATGGTCCGGTAATCCGTGACCTCTGTATTCCAGCATCCAGCTGCCATGCACGTGGACATTGTCAGTTTCACTATAGCTCTGGTGAATTTCAATGGTGAAGTCCTCTGGAAATCTTCAATAATTGTTGTTGATTGCAGATGTGTCTAGTAGTTCCCATTGATTTTGCTTGTAAAACAGGGAGAATGGCGCTAGGCTTACCGCACCGTGACATCACCGCTGGAAGATGGCAGGTGGGAGGGGTTACTATATTCGGGCAAAAATGGCCGCTCCCAGACTCAATGATCATGAAGAAAAGTATAATGCTAAATTCATTAAATCACAGTGAACATATTAGTTTTAGGTATAAATAATGATCCACAGATTATTCCTCGCTGACCGGACTTTTCCTTTAATATATGTTTGAGTTTAGTATGGATTTTTGTATGGATCGTTGAGTTTCAGGGTCTATAGAGCAGCGCAACAAAGCCTTGTTTGTTGCGATTGAGTTGATTCTTTCCCGCCATCATCTCAACCTCAACGCCATGCAGGGGGCCGAAACATCTCGCCTGAACAGCCAGGCCAACGACGACCCAAACGACTCCCCTTTTCAGAGGCATAGACCAGTTTTGGGTATTGCAGGCTTATAAAGACCTCAATAATTGTTGTTGATTGCAGATGTGTCTAGTAGTTCCCATTGATTTAGCTTGTAAAACGGAGAGAATGGCGCTAGGCTTACCGCACCGTGACATCACTGCTGGAAGATGGCAGGAGTGAGGTGTTACTTTATGTGGGGAAAAATGGCCGCTCCCAGACTCGGTGTTATGGTTTTGGTTCTGTTTAAGTTTTATTTTTGAGTTTTCATTTGTTTTATTTTCATTTTGTGTTATTCTAGTTATTTTTTATTGTATTTGAGTTCTTATGTATCCCTTCTAGACTCCTCTGTTCACACCTGCCCCCAAGCTGCTGATTAGCCTGGTCTTTGTTTCTCTCTCCCATATATGCACCTCCTGCTCAGTCACTGTTGCTGGTTTGTCATCATTTCTTTGCCCCCATTGTTGTGAGGATTCCTGGTTTTCAGCATTTTTGGATTTTGGGGATTTTTGATTCTTTTGCCTTTTTGTTATTAAATCTTCAATAAATCACTTCAGCTTCAGTCTCTGCATTTGGGTCCTCCTCAAAGACATCACCCAGCTTGAGACTCAGTGATCAGGACGAAAAAAAAATATATATATTTTTACTGATTAATGCTAAATTCATTAAATCACTGCAAACGTATTAGTTCTAGGTATTAATAATAATCCATTGATCATTCCTTGCTGACCGGACTTCTCCTTTAATCCCTGTTTAATTAGTTTGATGCATTTAATCTAAAAATGTAGTCATTGAAACTACAACTAGTACTTTACAGAGAATAGACTCTGAAAGCATAGAAGTCATTGGACTTTATGATTATTTTTATGCAGGGCGTTAACAGAAGGTGGGGATGTAATGATGCATCCGACTCCAGAAAATACAGTCTCTGCTTTAACAAATGTAGCAAGAATTTTACAAATATTTAATTATGTTTAACATAAAATGCTTTTAGTGTTTAACAATCCTGTTTCCAATTGTAATTTTCCAATTAGCAACAGACATTTTCTGTTGAAGTAACCCAGAGGAATGTGCTGTGATATGATGTTTCTCTGAAAGCTAAGGTGGAAAAACAGAAGGCATCATTTAAGCATAGACGTATAATGTGTTCTGCTGATGTAATGTAGGGTGAAATTGATGAGCTCTAAAGTAAACAGCTTTATAAAAAGTAAATTGCTTGAGAGAAAAGCAAACAGCGGTCAATGGTGGTCTGAAGGGCAGAGTTTAAGAACAAATGACTACCTCCTTAATGTGTTTTTAATTGTTTCATTTGCTTCTCAGATTTCCTATGTGACACGTCCCACGGTGGCATTTCATAGAAAAGGGAAAGAAACAGCTGCTCAGGTTGTTCCTATGGATTTTTTCTATTACTGATGTTAGTTGGTAATGCATGCAGAGTGAAAAGGCTCAAATTTTACAGGTAAACAAAACGGATAAAAGACCACAAGGTCAAACAGGGAATGAAAAGAGAAGAAAAAACAAAATAAAGATGCCTGTTTACTGATGGGTTTGGATATGGGGACATTTTATCACTCAGAGACAACAAGGATGGAAATATTACAACAAATAGCTGGTAAGAAGTCATTTGAACTGTTGCTTATCCATGTCTATCTTCAATAAACAGATATATAACAGATATATATATATATATTATTTATATTATATATATATATATATATATATATATACAATATATATATATATATATATTATACATATATATACACTATATTGCCAAAAGTATTTGCTCACCCATCCAAATTATTGGAATCAGGTGTTCCAATCACTTCCATGGCCACAGGTGTATAAATTCAAGCACCTAGGCATGCAGACTGTTTTTACAAACATTTGTGAAAGAATGGGTCGCTCTCAGGAGCTCAGTGAATTCCAGCGTGGAACTGTGATAGGATGCCACCTGTGCAACAAATCCAGTCGTGAAATTTCCTCGCTCCTAAATATTCCACAGTCAACTGTCAGCTGTATTATAAGAAAATGGAAGTGTTTGGGAACGACAGCAACTCAGCCACGAAGTGGTAGGCCACGTAAACTGACGGAGCGGGGTCAGCGGATGCTGACGCGCATAGTGCGAAGAGGTCGCCAACTTTCTGCAGAGTCAATCACTACAGACCTCCAAACTTCATGTGGCCTTCAGATTAGCTCAAGAACAGTGCGCAGAGAGCTTCATGGAATGGGTTTCCATGGTCGAGCAGCTGCATCCAAGCCATACATCACCAAGTGCAATGCAAAGCGTCGGATGCGGTGGTGTAAAGCACGCCGCCACTGGACTCTAGAGCAGTGGAGACGCGTTCTCTGGAGTGACGAATCGCGCTTCTCCATCTGGCAATCTGATGGACGGGTCTGGGTTTGGCGGTTGCCAGGAGAACGGTACTTGTCTGACTGCATTGTGCCAAGTGTAAAGTTTGGTGGAGGGGGGATTATGGTGTGGGGTTGTTTTTCAGGAGCTGGGCTTGGCCCCTTAGTTCCAGTGAAAGGAACTCTGAATGCTTCAGCATACCAAGACATTTTGGACAATTCCATGCTCCCAACTTTGTGGGAACAGTTTGGAGCTGGCCCCTTCCTCTTCCAACATGACTGTGCACCAGTGCACAAAGCAAGGTCCATAAAGACATGGATGACAGAGTCTGGTGTGGATGAACTTGACTGGCCTGCACAGAGTCCTGACCTCAACCCGATAGAACACCTTTGGGATGAATTAGAGCGGAGACTGAGAGCCAGGCCTTCTCGTCCAACATCAGTGTGCGACCTCACAAATGCGCTTCTGGAAGAATGGTCAAAAATTCCCATAAACACACTCCTAAACCTTGTGGACAGCCTTCCCAGAAGAGTTGAAGCTGTTCTAGCTGCAAAGGGTGGACCGACGTCATATTGAACCCTATGGATTAGGAACGGGATGTCACTTAAGCTCATATGTGAGTCAAGGCAGGTGAGCAAATACTTTTGGCAATATAGTGTATATACACTCACCGGCCACTTTATTAGGTACCCCATGCTAGTAACGGGTTGGACCCCCTTTTGCCTTCAGAACTGCCTCAATTCTTCGTGGCATAGATTCAACAAGGTGCTGGAAGTATTCCTCAGGGAGTTTGGTCCATATTGACATGATGGCATCACACAGTTGCTGCAGATTTGTCGGCTGCACATCCATGATGCAAATCTCCCGTTCCACCACATCCCAAAGATGCTCTATTGGATTGAGATCTGGTGACTGTGGAGGCCATTTGAGTACAGTGAACTCATTGTCATGTTCAAGAAACCAGTCTGAGATGATTCCAGCTTTATGACATGGCGCATTATCCTGCTGAAAGTAGCCATCAGAAGTTGGGTACATTGTGGTCATAAAGGGATGGACATGGTCAGCAACAATACTCAGGTGGGCTGTGGCGTTGCAACGATGCTCAATTGGTACCAAGGGGCCCAAAGAGTGCCAAGAAAATATTCCCCACACCATGACACCACCACCACCAGCCTGAACCGTTGATACAAGGCAGGATGGATCCATGCTTTCATGTTGTAGACGCCAAATTCTGACCCTACCATCCGAATGTCGCAGCAGAAATCAAGACTCATCAGACCAGGCTACGTTTTTCCAATCTTCTGTTGTCTAATTTCGATGAGCTTGTGCAAATTGTAGCCTCAGTTTCCTGTTCTTAGCTGAAAGGAGTGGCACCCGGTGTTTTCTTCTGCTGCTGTAGCCCATCTGCCTCAAAGTTCGACGTACTGTGCGTTCAGAGATGCTCTTCTGCCCACCTTGGTTGTAACGGGTGGTTCTTTGAGTCACTGTTGCCCTTCTATCAGCTCAAACCAGTCTGGCCATTCTCCTCTGACCTCTGGCATCAACAAGGCATTTCCGCCCACAGAACTGCCGCTCACTGGATGTTTTTTCTTTTTCGGACCATTCTCTGTAAACCCTAGAGATGGTTGTGCATGAAAATCCCAGTAGATCAGCAGTTTCTGAAATACTCAGACCAGCCCTTCTGGCACCAACAATCATGCCACGTTCAAAGTCACTCAAATCATATATATATATATATATATATATATATATATATATATATATATATATATATAAAAAACAGTTTTCTCACCCCTCATGGGGTGGTATGTGTCATCCTCAAGCTTGGGTCCTCTACCAGAGGCCTGGGAGTTTGAGGGTTCTGCGCAGTATCTTAGCTGTTACTAGGACTAGAACTGTTCCTATATATATATATATATATATATATATATATATATATATATATATATATATATATATATATATAGGTCCATTATATATGTATGGAAATACATATAAATCTCAGTCCAGAAAAAGGGGGGGGGGGGGGGCTGCGGTTGATGAGCGGACTAGGACTAGGACTGTTCCTATATACATATATATATATATGTATATATACATACTATATATATATATATATATATATATATATATATATATATATATATATATATATATACATATATATATATATATATGTATATATACACTCATATATACAACTCAGTGCATTTAGGCATGTAGACATGGTCAAGACAATCTCCTGCAGTTCAAACTGAGCATCAGTATGGGGAAGAAGGGTGATTTGAGTGACTTTGTTTTTTTTTTTTTTTTTTTTAACAGTGTCCTGTCTGGCAATGTGGCAATAAGAATAATTGTCTTGATGCCAAAAGGAGCCCAACAGACTTTACTTTCACAAGTGTAGCGGTATCGCAATTGCCATACTGCTCCACTTGTTTCATGTATATAAATTGCTTTTTTATAATTATGCAGGGAGTTTTACGGTTCATATGGACACTGCAATGTAAGTAGAGCAGAAAAACAGAAGAAGAAGAAGGAAAAAGAAAAAGAAAAACACAGGACAAAAGATGAAAGAAAGAGGAGATAGGAAGGAGACAATGACAAAACATTTTCAGTCTGCTTCAACACCTGTAATGAGATGGAGAAAAAAAAAAAAAAGAAAAGAAAAAAGAACAGCACAACCAAAAGACATGGTACGAGATATACAATAAAGCAAACACCTTGAAACTATCGCTAAAGTAATATTATTAAGTCTGACATGTACTCTGTGTTACCTGAAGATATGAATGTGGGGTTTCTGTTTGGAAGTGAATCTCTAAGTACCTGAAGCCTAGCACCTGTAGTTGTTTGTGAGGGTGAACTTGTGCATGTAAAGTTTTAACCTTAGAAAAAATGCTCAATAGTGGTTGTGGAGAGCCGGAGAGGCACACCCCCCAGAGCACTGAGTCCAGCGCCGGGAGACCCAAGGCCCCAGGCGCCCAAGGGGACCCCAGAAGCGAAGGCACCAAGGAGGGGCCAGCCCCGGAAACCAGACCCCCACCAAGGCAGGAGGAGAGACAGCCACGAAGAAGCCCCCCAGCCACCGCCATGCCGGCGCCCCGGGGAGCCGCGGGGACGAGTCCGCGGGCCCCGCCGGCAGCCGGCCACCCCGAAGTAGGGCCGGGCACCAGGCCCCAGACTCCAGGCGGCAGCCGGAGAACAGGGGTGTGAGAAGACCCCGATCCTCACTGCGCCCGCTCGAATGTGGTGTTGTTGCGTGTTGCTCTCAGATGCAATTAAAACTGGGAGTACCAAGAGGGGGTGTCCGGCACACTCCACCCCCCCTCCAGGAGATAGACGGTGCCAGCACACCCCCCCCTTCGACAACCCTCAACCCTCAATGTCTACATGCGAGAGGGGATGGAGGAGGCCGACCGTGGTGAGGCCCATAAAATAAGCCCCCCCCCGGTGGCCCTGACCCCCACCCCCCGAAGATGCCCTACATAGATGTGTGTTGTGAAAATGATGTAGATGGAAGTGTCTAAAATGCAAAATAAAATTGGGGTGGGGGACGTCATCAGAAGGTGTGGCCCTCCAGTAACGACCCCCTCCCCAAAAACCTACATGTGTGGCCGAGTGATGGAGCAGGCAGAGGGAGGATTTCGGGGATGGGGAGCAAAGGACTGGGGTGCTTGCTGCACTCCCAGGGAGCCAGCTCCCCCGCTGACTCCAATAGGCACCCCCGTTCCCCAAGAGCCCCCCCAGAGAAGGGGGCCCCACCAGTTTCACCACCGTAGCCCGGGGGCACGGGACCGGCAGCAGGACCCACCAGCCAGCCGGGCACGGAGCCGACACCACCACCCTCCCCCCGTCCTGTCCATCCAAAAAAATAATAATAATAATAAAAAAAAATAAATAAGTAGATAAATAAATAAAATAAAATAAAAAATAAATAAATTAATTAATTAAAAAAATAAATAAATAAATAAAAAAAAAAAAAATAAAAAAAATAAATAAAAAAAAAATAAAAATACACAATAAAAATATATATATATATGTATATATATATATATATATATATATATATATAGTTGGATGGGATTGGGATATATATATGTACATACATATATATATATATATATATATATATATATATATATATATATATATATATATATATATATATATATATATTTATGTATATATATACAGTGGCAGATAATAGCAGATTATAAACTAATACTTATATAAAAATAGTTATATGCTATAGTTCAGAAGTACATGTAAGTGGGGTTGGATGCCTAGCTCGGTGTGTCTGGGTGTGTGTGTGTGTCGGTGTGTGTACTTGGTGTCAGGAGGCGTTCAGGAGCGTGACAGCTGTGGGGAAGAAGCTGTTCCGGTTCCTGGTGGTTCTAGACCGTAGGCTTCTGTAACGCCTCCCACAGGACAGGAATGAGTGAGTGAGTAATGATAGCTAGATTATTCAAACTCATCTGCCATGGCTGAGCACGGGGGATTTAGAAAAGCTTTATATGTGCAGTTATTGATTTCTTATAAATAAATGTTTAATTTAAAGACCGTAAGAGCTTTTGGACATAAAGGCTATTTTTTTAGTGGCAGGAAAAGAGTTTTAGGACAAAGATATCTTACACCTTCTAATAGATTAGCTTTATTTCTGTGGATTTGTTCCATTATTGCTGCAAGAAAAAAAAAAAAACAGTTTGTGGATTGAAATAAAAACAAAAAGCAAATTGGGATCCAGAACCTTGAAAAACTTTGTTTGTTCCTTTGTTTGTTGTTTTCTCAAATCTTGTTTTTCAATTTTTTTCTTTTTCAAATAGATTTTTTTTATGGATTTCATAATTTCAATGTAGATTTTTTTCAAAATTAATTTATTTAAATATTTTTGTACACTTTTATATTTTCATTTTTTTTCTTTTTTTCATATTTAATTTTATAAATTTAATTCTTTCTAACTGCATTCACCTGCATACAGATCGCACCTTCCAGTAGGATTTACTGTTGCTGACATTGCTGCTAACATTCATGCAGATCTACAGAAATGCATCCTTACTGAGAGGAAAGCCTGCCCACATTTGAGTAGAAAGCACTCCATGAACCTCAATCTGAAAAATAAGAATTTAAAAAAAGTGAAAATATAAATATAAAATATATTTAAAAAAAAAACAGAATCTGAAAAAACAGCTAAAAGCTGTTCTCAAAACCTTTTTATGAAAATATTTTTTCCAGGGTTTCTTTTCTAGCTTACTTTTTTTTTTTTTTTTCAATTTGCAAATGTTTATTGCATGCAACAATAATGGAACAAAATTTACTCCATATAATGTAACAGGATGACCTAATCCCAAAGTATTTTTGTTTTTATATTTACATCAATTTTTCCTCTGGCTATTATTTTTATTCATGTTCCATAAAACAAAAAATGGATAGAATATGATGAGAGTGATTCTAATTGCACAGGACATTATATTTTTGTGTGTCTTCTTTTAATAAAAATCTGCCTCTAAAAAGCGCTAGTGAAATTAGTCTGCACTTTGCTGCTTAGCTGCCACTCTGCTCATCCCAAGCTACTAGTTTAAATTAGTGCTGTTTTCATTATAAATTCATGTTTTTTGTCTTTTTTACGAGTTAGAGAAAAGAGTTGTTTTATCTTTCTCCATGTATTATAAATCTCTTTTCTTGTTCCATCATTTGCTGCCTCTCTACTGACCTAGAGTCGGTGGCTGTAGGTGTATCATCCTTTTCAAATCAATTTCATCATCAGCTTTTAAAGAATACCTGAAATGGCTTCACACTATCAGCAAATTGACATAAAGGGTGAAACCGCATCTTTCTTCCTGCGTGAAACGCTCAAACATTTGCTGTCCTATAATTTCCAGGCTGGATCAACCAAAGATGGAAGAAAAGAAGAGATTCATCTGTTTTCACTGTCTGTTCTTTTTCATATTTTCAAATCAAACAAGTGTTTCAGCCTTTTGTTGGCTTTTTTGTGATCAGCAGAGGTTTTTTAGCAACCACATTTAAAACGTTTTCTGGATTCCTGTGACTATACAGGAAGCAATTATCCAACAGGGGGAGAAATAAGCCCACACTGGGAAAAATTACACCTAATTTGGTCATTCAGAGAGAGGAAAAACAACACTATCTACACAAAACAGTATGTGGGGCGCGTCTTCCTCTTAGGATTATCCTTTGCTCTGTCTGAGCAGAATTATAACAGGCCTCAGCTGATTTTGGACTTTCTTCCACTCATTTTTCCATTTCCCTAAGGTGCATAGCTTCACGTTTTCAATGCTTTTCTACGGCTTCTTCCCCCGGCTGTATATCCTCAGACAGCGATAAAACAAACGGGCTACTGTAACATGCAGCAGATAGACAAACGGTGCTGCCAGCAGAATTTTTATATGTTGGAACACAAAATTGATTCATCTGTTTGAAAACGTTATCTTGTTTATGTCGAGGTTAAAAGTGGAAAACATTTTGCATGAAATCATAATCACGGATTAGAACATTACCAGCGTTGTTCATATTTCCCTTGAGTTTCTGTGACATAAAAGAATCCATTTCAGTTTTAATGTTTTAAAAATTCACATGGATATATATGGAGCATAGCACATCCAAAGCTTTTTTTTTTAGTATTATTATTTTTTAGCTGAAATCATGTTTTATAGGAGGCAGCTAAAGCAATGATGCAACAGGGTGCGTAAATTCCCTTTAGTCAAATGAGGCATGTTGAATGGTACAGTCTATTACATGCTGAAATGTCTCGATTCTTAGAGCTGGGAAACCATAAAAGCAGTTCGATGTGTTTTTATTGTGGAAAGCACATTAGTTAGAGAGCTTTCTGTTGGCTTTTGTTGTGTTTAGTTGCTTTAAAAGAGAAGACAGGGTTTGGTTATAATGTGTCCCCCATCGTCGCCCTGGTGACAAAGATTACTGAAAAGATGTTGAAAGGTTTTCAGAAAAACTAATTAATCCATAGGTGGAAATACTGCAGGAAAATACGTTTTCCATAAAGATTTCCCCCCTTAATAATTACCTTCCTGATAATTCAGAGATCGAAACACCCCAATCACAAAAAAAGGAGGTTTGGTCCAAATGCTGCTCCAGTGGGAGGGGCCACCGGCTGCCAGTCTATCCAGATGGATCCAGACATTAAAGTTCGAAAAAGAGGTTTTAAGAGTAACTTTGCTGATTGTAAACTTTTCATCACCCCCCACACTTCTGCAAAGTTTGTATCCAGAAGGGATATATAGGAATGAGTCTGCTCCATATAGAAAAGTAACAGTTTTTTTTTTACGAGGAGAAATTTGTTCCAGTATGTATTGCTGAAAGCAAAGCTCATTTAAAAAAAAAAAGGACATTTTAATCTTTTATAAAGCACTCAGTCAAATACTTAAAAATTACAAATTTCACGTCAAGAGTTTTATAGGAGGACAGAACAAGACTTTATTACGTTTGTAAAAATTTTTTACAAATTTTTATGGCAAAAATCGGGGTCAATGTAATTACCGAAAAACAACTAGTTGCTCTAATATAGTAAAAAAAAAAAAAAAAAAGTGAGCTTCTATAAAAAAGAAAATGCTTTAAAACACAAACAGAAAGAAAGAAACAAATTTCTTTGTGACAAAATAACCCTCAGAACATTATTGCTGATACAGGAACTTAGTAAGAAATCTGAATAGAGAATTAAAAATAGCAGAAGTTATAAAAATTTCTATTGGAATTTTTTTTTTAAATGTCTGGTTAAAATGAGATGCTCTTGTTGGTGTTTTTTTCAGCCTTTGTCCAGTTACACGTCCTGATGCTGGTAGTATCAGGGTTTTTTTTGTATTGCAATAACAACAGTTACTAGGGTGGAGTAAATACACAAGCCTGCGGGGGGGGGGGGGGGGGGGGGGGGGGGGGGGGGGGGGGGGGGTGGTTGGGGGGGCTCTTGCAGGAAAACTTGACACTTTGCTTTTAACTTTTTAAATTAGCTTTTTAACTTTTTACTATTTAAATTTGTTTCTATTTAATTTACAGTCATCAACATATTACACACAGTAGGCTACATTAGCCTGGAAAGACAAAGAAAAGATGCAATTAGAAAGATTTTATTGATATGAATTAAATAAGTTATTTGGCGCCTGGTCCCTGGCAGAAGACCTTGATGCTGTAAATTGACATTTGCTTAGATTAATTTAATTAATTTAAATTAATTTATTAAGTTAAGAAAAGGATTGATTAAGTTAAGAAAAGGATTATATTGTCATGATTTAACTAAAGATCAGTCCCAAAATGCAGAAGACCAAACAGAGAGACCAGGGAAAAAGTTTAACAGGTTTATTTAGGACCAGAACTGAAAGGTGAGGGGAAGACACTGCGGTTAGTTCAGGCTCGGTGGGAAATTTGATTCTCAAACTTTTTTTTTTTTTGACTTTTGAAGAGGAGAAATAGATTGCTGACTCACGTTTCCAGAGAAGTTGTTGACTCTTTGATTCCAGTCTGTGTGCGGTAGTTCCAGTGTTTGTCTGATTCTGTGGAGGGCGGACAGGGTTTACCCAGAATGCGGTTGTCTGTAGGTAAACGGAAAAGCTGACTGCCACTCAGATTTCCTGCGGTACTTGAACTGGTCATAGTGGAGATGAATCCCTTGCTCAGTGTGAAGCTCAAACGATCTCTTGAGGAACAGTTGATTCAAACCTCCAGTTTAAATCCTCAACTCAGCTTGAAGCTCAGATGATCCTTCCAGGGAGAGAAGGTCTGAAAAAAATCCAATTTGCAGGATGACTTCCTGCCGAGAGGCAAAGACAAAAAACAAGATTAAAACTATGTTGACAAGAACTCAGTTTGACTCAGCAAAACTCAGCTTGGCTAGAGTACCCAACACTGGCAAACACTCTGGCGCCGAGGTAGTGGCAGTTTAAGAGCGCTCCGTTAATGAGGTAACTCTCTGCAGGTGTGTAGAGAGGTCGACCAGAACCAGGCGCCTCCTGGTGGAGGAAGGGAGACAAAAACAGAAAAAACACATACACAGACAGGAATCCTGACATATATTATATATTATTCACATTATAAGAATAACCCGAAATAGGGCGGAGCTGTAAAATATTTAATCATTAAAATCTTAAGAAAAGTTGGAAAATAAAATCTGAAAACAAAACATAAAATAAAAAAAGCCAATTATTCAAGTATTGCTTTTACTTTTTATAAAACCACTCTTAGAGCATTTTCTTTTAATGAATAAAAAAGTTTCTCAAATTTCTTTCTGTGAAAACATTTTCTTTATTTAATATTGGAATAAACATCTCTCCATACATACATATGAGCATGATCTTCCTGCATCACATTTTCTCCAAAACATTGCAGCTAGGATGTCTCAGGAGAGGAAACCCACACTTCATTACCCTGCTATGTTTTTATTGTGTACATTTGATACTGAGGTGATAAACCGCTGGATGGTGTCTAAAAATGGTCTCCTGGTTATAAATGTTCCTGTCAAGAGAAACATGAGGGTTGCTTTGCTTTTTACTTGAGCAACTTGATATTTCCAGAGCTATTATGGGTTGGTTGTTCATGGCAACATGCTTTAGAAATCCTTATTCAAAACTGGAGCTGGTAGGCATGGCTGAGATCCAGCTGCAGAAATGAAATGTGAGTACTATGTTTGTAAAAATAACCACTCTGACTGCTCCAGTTAAAAATAATACCTTCTGGGCTAATTAAGGACTTAATAAAAAAAAACACACAAAAAAAACAGATGTAACCCCAAGTCTATTTGATAGATATTAAGCAACTGATGTGGCTGTTATTCCTGCAAGGAGAGTCTTCTGGATTTATGTTTTTCTCCCTAATTTGATTTTACTCCGATGTAATAAACGGATTTGAAACACCTCGGTAAATGAAAGGACCTCAAAAGAAGTAGGTACGCGTTCTGCAGAGCTTTCCTTGCCTGAGATAAATCAGGAAGCGAGATTTTCCATGCCGCCGCGCAGAAAGGCTTTTCATTAATTTGAGAGCGAGAATTTGCATAGATTTTCGGGGCCCGTACATGCCTGGTGTTACTGTTTTTATGCAACTTTTACTCAATCCCTGTTTCTAAAAGGCACATGCTGCTCCAAACACCATCAGGGAGAGAACTAGGGGGATGCCTGACTTCTTCTTTTAAACTATGCTGCTTTTAACCCCTCCTTAACCCCCCCAAAAATATATATTTAACTAAATAGCTGAAACATAAGTCCTAGCTTTTGGTTTCACTCATTCTTTTTGTTTTAGGTTTTGGTTCCCTTAATTTGCTGTCAAAGCTAATGAGAGAAAATGGGACACTCTCAAATGGAACATGTTGTTCTCCGTATTAACTCTGCTTTATTCAAACTCTAATGTCTTCTGGGAATATCCTAGAGCAAAGGAAACTATTATTCTGCACAGCAGTTATTGCCTGCAATATGATGTAGCGGCAATGTTTTCTGGCCACAGCTAATCTGTCACCAAACAGAAACATTATACCAAATCTCTGAGCCTTTACATTGACATTTCAGAGACACATGTAGATCTGACCAATCAGAGGGCTCCTGTCTGCGGTCACCTATAATTTTGGAGAGGTGCAGCACAGTGTCTGCAGAAAGGGTGGAGGCACATTTGCATTCACTGCTACACACGCAGACGACCTGGTTTCTGAGTATAAACCAGCCTTTAGCCTTTGAGTCTGCAGATTCTGGTCTTTAGCATGTGGTCTTCCATGATGGCGCCACTACGATGTGGCCAACCCCAGAAACTCTGCCCAGAAAAAGGCAGAGTTACTTTGAGATGATTGTTTTGTCCTCCACCACCATGGGGGGCTGGGTCCCATGCCCCTGTAGGAGTGTCTTCTGAGAGTTTGTGGGGGGAAGAGACTTGCAGATACTGGAGAGACGATGCAGAGCCAACATGAGCATGTCCCCAATGTCCAAAACGTATATCATGGTTTATGGACCAACACTCAAAACCTTTATAAAAATCTTTTCCAAGTTTCCAAGCTCTGATTACATATTTTTATTTCCAATCACAAAATCTGTCACTTGGAACAATTGAACAAATTTCCCTCCAAACTTATTGATCCTGCAGGTAAAGCAGAAATCTGTCTCTTTGTGCGGCTTGTTAAAATGAATGAAGCTTTCAGAAAAATTAGTCTGATGTTTATTAATTTGTGTTTTATTGAGGCCAGGATGAGAAACAATAATCAGAATAATATTTATATGTAAAATATTCATAATCAGCCTAAATCACATAATTTTGTTCCAACTTTTTAGGCTAAATACTGTAACATATCACGTGTCTATGCCTGAATCAGTGGCAGCTACAGTAGCTAATTCCAGAAAGTACATACAAGCAAAAGTTTATTTTTCAATTTTAGTTTTCCACTGCAAAGACACTTTCCTCACAAAGTTCTCTCTTGATTAAAAAGTGTATTTATATCGACTTGCTGCACTCAGAGAGGCTTCTTTCAGGGGTAATGAAGCCTCTGGGGACATTTTACGCCGTTTTGAAAACTTGGAATACAATTTATTTTCCTGCTGATTATCATAGTGTCAATTTGTTGTGTCATTTTCAGCATCCTGGTTTCCTTCTTTATTTTTTTTTAGAAATAGCACATTTTAACTATGCTATTATGACTGAGAGGAAAGAAAATCCTAAAGTTGAACTTCCTGACATCTTTAAATTACTTTCATTTATCATAAGCCAACAACCATGAGCTCTATTTACGAGAATCAATGGTGCAGTTTATCAGGTTCCTTCAAAAAAAAAAAAATCAACTGGTCCGCTCTACAGAGCAGGACACTGAGCTCTGCTCACATCGTTGAACTTCTCACCCTATTATGCAAAGCGAGCCGTTTGCTCTGCAGTGAAATTCCATTTGGCTGCTTGTGTCAGTAAAGACGAGCTTTAAGTCCTTCATAGCTAAGAGCCAGAATAAAGAGCAAACACTCTGTCTGAGCTCTGTTTGTGGATCATATTGCAGCTGTGACTCAACGCTTTTGGATTTCATTTTCATTTAAATTACCATTATGGTAATGTCCATCCATCCATTTTCAGCGCCTTTCAGGGTCATGGGTCGACTGCTGCCTGTCTCCAGCGGTCAGTCAACCAGAATTAGGCTTATATTTACATACCGTCTTGCCTTTCTTGCACTGGTACTCACAAAATAGGATAATATTATGAACGAATCAAGGTACAATTTGTCTTACCTTTTATACTGATGTGTTTTGTAACTTTAAATGTTCTTAGAGCTGCACTGACACCAACTTGCTCCTCTTGTTTTTGCTTTTTTTGCGATAGATTATTAATTTTTACATAACGCAACACATTCGTGGCACCAAGAGGATAGGGATCAAGCAGAGGTCAGCTAGATAGGGCTTGCCAGTGATAAAATCATTCATGAGTAATCTGCTTAGGGGCATCAACTCAGACCCTTGGGAGGATTCTGGGATGTTAGAGATACACATGGCCTCTTTCCAAACCTGAGTAGGCTCCAAAACCTGAGCCCACTCAGTGGGAACTGGCTCTTCTCTGCTTATGCTTGTTGTATTGTTGGAAGCTTAAAAACGGCCAAGTGAACATCCAGATCGAGTGATCTTTGATCGCAAATCTCAATTAAAAAAGAAATGTTTTTTTAGAGAGTTCCCCAGAGGACGTAATGGGATCTCAAAAGATTAGCTGTTTATGCAGAAATTTAGAGTCTTTTTACTGCCTTTTTTCAAAGGTTTTACAATCTTAGCTTTGCAAAGGAACTTATTATGTCTTTAAATAACACACACACACCCACCCATCACACACCATCACCATGGTGGTGAGGCTGTGAGGCTCTGGCCTGCCATCAAGAGCAATTTGGGTTTCAGTAGTGATTAGTGGACAACGCACTCCAGCAGCTGAGCCACAGCTCAACTTATTAACCCTTGTGTGATTTTTAGGTCATTCTGACCTTTTTTCAAACTCCACTGAAAAAAAGCACAATGGTTGCAGGTTGATGCCAGAGAAGCTTCTCTACTACCAAAAACCACAGAATGTTGTTCATCTGCTTTAACATGTGGTTTACTAGAAAACAGGCACCACAGAACGGCTAAAGCAGAACTGACTCATCCAAATAACATCCTGGTTAAAATCCTGAGATCTAATTTCACTGTTAAATGCCCACAAAAATAGGAGATTTTAAGCCTTATTTATTTTTTTCTTCTGAGATATTGAATCTACAATGTTTTTATGCATTTTTAGAATAGGGCTGCAACTATCCAGCTACTACACTGGAAAAAATCAAAATCTAGATAAGTCATTTATTCTTAAAATAAGTGCATTTTTTCTTGGATTGAGGAGGTAAAAAAGACATTTTCCCAATTTACACTTAGAATAAGAAAACACAATTGAATTGTTTTATTTCAAGTGCATTTTATCTAATTATCTTATTCTAAGAATAAAAATACTCATTCAATTGGCAAACTATCTCATTTACCTACTAAAATTAAGGGTAAATGCATTTAATTTAAGAAATATTTGTTTATTTCTAGATCGTTTTTCTAGTGTATCCAGTAATCTTTTAAGCAGTCTATGATTTTTTGCATTGATTAATTAATTTAGAAAAATAAACTTTTAGTCAATTTAAGTAAATAATTATTTGAAATTTACATTGTGCTATTTTGATTAATTAGATTAAAAAATGTATTTGTTTAACAGCCTTAGCTTAAATGAAACAAAACTAAAGAGTATATTTTTAATAAAAGATAGAAAGTAGAGATAAATGTAAAAAAAAATGTGAAAAGTAGAAGTAAGAAGTTGTCTATGGGTTAATTACTCCAGTAATGTATAGATAGTTGATATTTTTACTTAAGTAATGTAACAAAGTATTTGAATTTTGTTACTTGACACTTCTGCATATTATACCATAACATCTAAATTAATATGTTATGAAAAAATGTTTCGGTCCAAAACAGCAAAAAATTGAAATCTTAATAAGTCATTTTTTCTTAAAATAAGTGCATTTTGTCTTGAATTGAGGGGGTAGGTGAGACTTTGCCAATGGAACAAGACAATTTACATTTAAAATGAGAAAAAAACAATTGCATTGTCTGATTTCAAGTGCATACTATCTAATTATCTTATTTTAAGAGGAAAAATATTAATTTCATTGGCAGATCGTCTTTTATACCTACTGAAATTGAGGGTAAATACACTTAATTTAAGAAACTGTTACTTATTTCTAGATTGTTTTTGCAGTGAAATCTTTACAGATTGGTAATCAGTGATCGGCTACACTGGAAAAACCATCTAGAAATAAGTACAAATCTTTTAAATTAAGTGTATTTATCTTTAATTTGAGTAGATAAATGAGATAGTTTGCCAATGGAATTAGTATTTTTACTCTTAAAATAAGATATTTAGATCCTATGCACTTGAAATAAGAAATAAGTGTTTTGTTATTTTAAGTGTAAATTGTATTGATCTATTTGCAAAATGTCTCTTTTACCTCCTCAATCCAAGAACAAATGCACTTATTTTAAGAAAAAATTACTTATCGACATTTCGATTTTTTGCAGTGTATAAATCTGCAATCGTTACCCCCCCTAGTGTGTTAATTTACAGCCAACTATTGACATACCAGTTACTTAAAATCCAATTCAGTCCTTAGAAAACATAATTTAGTCAGATTAAAATCCAGATAAAAGGACTCCAATACACAATAAAAACACCAAAATGCTGAGCTCATTGAAAAATCATTAAATTATAAATAAAATGCACAAAATCAGAAAAAACAATTGATCAATGATAGGTTCCAAAAGGTATCAGTTCAAACAAATAACACTTAACCGTTCTGCAGATATTTTCAGTTATTTTAAACCAGTTTTCTAAACCTGGATTTTTGTTCGTATTTGATTCAGAATGCTGCATTTTGTTGTTGATGTTATTTTAAGGGGCAGTGTTGTGTGCATGTAATGCCGTGTTTGAAACAGGATAGCAGTGAATGGCTCACGCAGAACTGAAGATGTATTTGATTTGTTTTTCCTCTCTGTGTAACAGCAGTTCAATGCATTGAAAAAAAACAAACCTAGACCTTTGATCCCACATAAAAAGAAAAACAACAAACACTTATACATGCACCCGTCTTCAAAAATAAAAGGGTGCTTTTATTAACCTTGGATTGTTTGTGATGAGCTTTGACATGCATATTGTGATGGTTTGGGATAAAAACATTTGTCAGTTGTAGGAAATTAAATATTTATTACTGAAACGGTTTTTTCCTCAGAGAAATCAGCACATGAAGTCTTAATAATGCAGCTATTGCTCATCCTGAGAAAGCATGACTCCATAAATCCATAAATCCCTGACCTTTACCCAATCAGAAATGTGTAGCCCATGCTTAAAAGCTGAATTCATACCAGAAAACAAAGTTTATGAAAAAATAAAAGAACTATTAATTCTGCCAAGACGAGTTGTGTAAAAAATGCAGCCAAGATCAAACCAGAAATTTCTGGATGGCTACAAAAAGTGTGGCCGAAGTGCAGCTTGTGTGGGGCAGTTAAACTAAATTTAAGTGGGGGTGTTTAAAAACACAGGCGGGTAAATCCGTTGGCAGCCATGTTGAAATAACAACTCTATAATAAATATCAAGTAGTTTTGGAAAAATTGGTTTTACTTTAATACCAGCGTCCAGGACCAAAAGAGATGAAGCAGCTTGATAGTGGCATACTAACCGGTGCCCATAAAAGTTCATTTAAGTTAAACGAAACTGAGGCGTTTAACTTCTAATTGGTGCTCCATAAAGTTTTGTTACCTTGTGGTATAAACATGATGCGACTCAGAGCTCCATTTCATTTACTTACTTAATTTATCTTTCCCCCATAATAAAATCAACACAATAAGAAGGAAGGTGTGGAAAATCCTTCCTGTTGGGAAGGATGTCCCTAAGAAAAACATCCTAAATAAAGTTCACCAGATTCCACTGAAACTGAGATCCAGCTCAGGGGTTGACGTTAAAGGTATACTACGCAACCGGTGTTGATTTTCCAGCGAGGCTCCCCCCAGAGGGCGAAAGTAAAAGTGCACTGTCGTAAATATGCACAGCTGTTCTCCTGGTTTCTCCATCAAGCCAGGCGCGGTTGTTTTGAGCTTAGCAGATAGGCGAACGCAACGAATGACTAATGCTGCGTTCACACCGCAGCTGGCGCGACAGAAGCAGCGAGTTTACATGCAACGTAACGTCAAGGCGCAGCAAAAGGTCCCGCGGCGCGTTTTGAGCAGCAGGCGCAGCATGTCTGAGCAGCTGAAGCAGCGCATCGGGCGCGTTTAAGCATCTGACGCAGGGAGAGAGACACAGCGCTGATGATCACTCCTCTTAAACAGTTTATTGACGCCTAAATTAACTTAAAATGCAGAAATCTGCCGGCAGAATATGCAGTTTGGATTATTTAGATGAAAAACACCTACCAGCTGCCGCGTTGAACCGCGAGGAGGCGACCCGGCCAGAGGCTGCTGATGAAGGGATCCCTACTGTCGGCGCACCGCTGGTATGTGGGGGTCTGAGCCGCTCCGACAGAAAAAATATTGGAAGGCAGGATAATAATCTGAATGAACTGACTGCACTGATTACGTTTTCAGGTGTATTTTCTCACTTAAACACATATTAAAACTACTTTATTCCCACTGATCACAGCAAATATAGCTGCAAGGCAGAGAAAGGATAGTGAAGCTCCGCCCAACGCGCGTCAGAGCCACTTTTGCACCGCGCAGCCAGAGCAGCAAAGCTGCTTCAGCCGCGCGTCAGAACTAACTGGTACAAGCAGCAAAAATGAAGCAGCAGACGCCATTTTGCTGCGTCCGATGTGAACGTAGCATAACTGCACAAAGATCGCCACTGTGCTAGCAACGAGAATGCTTTTAACTGGGGGCGTGTAGCAGTTCTCGCCGTAAAGCAAGACTGACTCTCGCGAGACTTCTGAGCCTGTGGGTGCGGGTCGGTGCTCCTGCAATTGCAAGTGTGGTATTTCCCCTACAGACCACCAGGGCGGCCGAGAATACCTTTGTTCAATGACTCATTTAATCATCCAAAACGTTATGGAACACATTAAGTAACTGAAAAATGTTGCATAGTGTGCCTTTAAGGATTTTTACCACTTGCCCTTTGGGCAAGAAACTTAAACTTTTCATTTGCTCAGAAACAATTTTTACTAGCCCAGCTAAAACTAATGTTTGATATAGTTCCTAGTAATTCAGTATTTCTTAAGTTTACAGGTGGAGGATGGGTGAAGGGTAAAAGTGGATGTTTAGGGAATGGATGAGGATGGGTGGTGGGTAAAGAGGATCTCCGATGCCAAGTGGGTGGTGGGTGAAATAGGTGGTGGGTGTGTTACTGTACTTAAAATTTTTTTGCCTTGTTGTTGTTTTTTAGCCTGCCAAGTCGAAAAAAAGTGTCTAATTCGCACCAATTCCCGGACAAAAATCACGCCATCAGCCTTTTTCAAATCACGCGAGAATGTGCACAAAACAACAAAAACGCTTGTCGTTTTGGTAACTACATCAAAATTACCACTAGGTGGACAAAAATCAAGCCATCTGGCGGAAAATCACGCGGCTTTTTCAAATCACGGGAGAATGTGTACAAAACAACAAAAATGGTGCCGGCAACGCTTCTGGGTCGTTTTCATCGAATGTCGTGATTTTAAAGTAATTTTCAGTGATAAATAATTTTTTTTTGCGATCATTGCACTTGCCCAGCGGGCAAATGCAATGAAATTTGTACTCTCCCAACAATAAAAAGTACTTGCCCCGGGAGATCGGGCGATGGTTAACATCAAGCCCTGCAGCTTTTTTATAGTTTCCTTTTTACTATGGAGTTGGAATTGAAAATGCCATCATGCACCTGCTTTAACAAACCCACTGTCATTCAGACAAGGCAGACAACACTGTCAGGATCACGCTCTGTGATTTCTCCAGTGCATTTACCACGATTCAACCTGACTTACTTTGTGAGAAACTCAAAAGACTCAGTTGGAGGCATCAACAATCGCCTGGATCAAAGACTACCTGACAAACAAACCACAGTTTGTTAGGCTATGTCCACAGAGCAGCCTGAAATGACCCAAATCCAATTTTTTTGGCCCATATGCGACCTGTATCTGATCTTTTCATGACAGTCTAAACAACACAGATCTGATTTTTTTCCAACGCAACCCAGGCCGGTTGGCTATATGGTCCTGAATCCGATACAAATCTGATCTTTTCAAATGCGATCTGTGTCTGAAGGGCCAGGTCGCATTCATCCAACCTGAACGCCATTAAAGGAATAGTACACCCAAAACATGATTAGCCTTCATTTTCTACTCACCCCCATGCTGAACAACACTCTGGAGTACTTTTTTGATATCTCAAATGCATCTGGAGATCTGGGAGGCTTCTTGCTGTCTGCTGACATTCAAATAATGGAGGTCTATGGCGCCCGAGGCAGAAAGGTCCATAAAAGTCTACAAAAAACGTGTCAATATTCCTCCATACTGCTCGTCCAATGTATTCCAAGTGTCCTGAGTGGGTAGCATCCAGAATTTACTCGAAACGAAGTCATTTAGAATGTTTTTAGAGCATAAACAGTAGTGTATAGGATTTCCTGAAAGCGAGTTCACGAGTCTACGGAAACCGCGGCAGACCAAACCAGATGAAAGTGCGCATTCAGCTCGGCAAAGAACTCATGCTCTTCCTCAACACTGAAGTCCTCAGACATTTTTCTTTCGTTGTTTCTTTCTTTGCACAGGTAAACAGCACATTTCTTCTTCTACGCTTGCATTATCGGCAGAGCAGACGCTGAATGTGTTTAATGTGAACGCATCAAAGGGCTGTTATGGAGAATGTGATTACTTCTGCCATCCTCTGATGGGGTAACAGAATAGGAGGAGATGCTGGTGAAGATTCTCCTCGGGACGAGACTCGGCAGTACATCTACACCTTATGGACAAAGGACTTCCTTTTGAGGACCAGAATGTTCATATTTTGGACAAAGAAGATATGTGGTTTAAGAGGGGCGTGAAGGAAGCCATCTATGTTAAGAAAGAAAAACCAACCTTGGAGGGGATGGACTCAGGTTCCAGCTTCCAAAAACCTACAATGCAGCAATAGAGTTGATCCCTTCCTTCTATCATCGAACCCCAACCACTTAAAAGGAGAACAGAGGACCTCGCCTATTCAGCCAGGCAAAATATTCGCTTTAACGACACCCATTTCAGAGACATAGACAGGTATGGGGCATTCCACGCTAACAAAAGAAGTCAAATGACCTCCATACCAAGGCGGTGGACCCGTTCATCCTGTTCAATTAGCATGTTTTCTAAGCCAAAACAAGGCTTTATTTTTGGTCCAGTCTATAAAGCCTCGAACTCAGCGCTACTCCTGACATTTTTAATTGAAAAAGCCTCCTGGATGGGAAGCAAAATGTCTTCAAACTTGGAAACAAATTCCGGTGGATTTAAAAAAAAACAACTTTTTTTTTGGAATAAGAGCAGATGAACTGAAGAGGCTCAACAAGCTGATAAAGAAGACTGACTGTGCCTAGAAGTAGACTCTTCATAAAATGATGAACATTACGGACAACTTTCAGCATCTTCTTCATCAGTGTTTTGTACAACAAGAGTGTTTTCAGTCAGAGGTATCTTTAAAAGGGCTGTAGGACAGACTGCTACAGGAGATCCATATTGCCCACAGCTCTTACCTCTACAACACCTTGTTGAAGAAACCCTATAAGACAGAAATAGATCTGCTTTTTTTATTTTTGTAAATGCTATGGGCTTGTTTCCCTTTAAAAAAAATCCTTTTGAATCACTTTTAAGTGGCGAAATGTTCTTTCCCCTTTTCAAAGAGATCATGTTTAATGCAGCTAATTGATATGATTTTCATGCTCGCCACAAAATGTGTTGAGCACCTAGATAAAACCCTTCACAGGTACTAACTGGATTCATTCAGACATTAAAACCGAGTCAAACCCACTCCTGAAAAAATGAGTCAGACACATCTGTGTGGGTTTCTGTGTTCCAGCGAGGCAATGCCACCCCATTACAACACTTTGCCTCGGTTTGGGTCCAGACGCTGGTCGACCATAAGAATTACAGTCCAGGACAATGAAACGGATTATTACTGTCCTGTTGGGTGATTAGTTGTGTCCAAGAGCAGATAAATGTTAAGAAATAAAACACAGATCAGTTAGAAAGATTAATTAATCTTTAAAGCTACAGATTATCATACAGTTCTGTGTAGCCGGGGCCTTTCTTGTACGTCCAGAGAGTTGAAGATGTTTGCTCTGTCTGGATCCGATCCAGATTAGACGGTGGCGGCAGCGTGCTGTGTCCCTCACCTCCTCTTGTGCCCACACTTTGTCTCAAAGCACAGTCATAAAAAGTGACTCACACACACACACACACACACATGGCAGTTCCTGTTTCCAAACAGCACACACACCCTGCATCGCTTCATTAACCGAGAATCTCCTTCACAAACACTGGAGGATTTGTTAAGAGTAAAAAGTGTGACCAGATCCTGGGTAATTTTCTCTGCTGTGAGTCGGTGTACGTCTTTTAGAAAAATCAAACTTGTTCCTCATTAGCTCGAAACAAAGTAGATCTAAGACGTATCGCAGTGCGGATAGTAATCTCGGTACCGCTTTCTCCGCTTCTGTAGGAATTACTCCCACTCGTACAACACAGATAATTAATTCGACAAAAGCAGCAGCAAATCCAGTTACTTTGATTTGCTTACAGCTAATGACAGCAAAGACATAGACCTTGATTTCCCTCAGTGTGACTAGAGAAAAGATAAATGAGTTTGTATCCTTTGTGCCTTTCACCTCTGCTGATTTCACTATAGTCTGTTGAGAGCAGAGCCAAGACTAGGGTGATAATTTGCAGTTGTGAAATGACTGATATCAAGGATGTGGGCACTTGCCAAATGAGTAAAGCCTTGTGATGACTCATGTGTTAGTTCAGAGCTTTGAAGTCTCAGTATTGTTTGTGCAGAATGGAGATGTCAGATTTTTTAGGAAGAAAGATGTTTAAATCAGCAGAGTTATCGGAGGGGGTGACTATTATAGTGGTACAAGGTGAGAAATCTGATTAACTTTATTTTTGTCAGTCGCTTCAGTGTTCTCACTTATAATTGTCAGGATAAAGGTAGATAATTTGCTTTTTATGTGTTTTTTTCCCCTTTTTTAAGAGAGTGGACTGAAATAAAAGCACACTCATTGTCTGTGAATCCTGAGGTACTTGGAAGTCCAAAATATAGAATGAAACACATGAATATGAATGTCCCAAACAATAAACACATTTATTTATTTATTGTAAAATGCAAAATTAAAAACTTACCCAAATAAATAAAAAATGAACAATAAACATGAAAATGGTCAATAAAATTTACTAAAAAGAATATGTTTAAAACACAATTATCCATCCATCCATCCATCCATCCATCCATCCATCCATCCATCCATCCATCCATCCATTTGCCATCCAGTGTCTATCTCCAGCAGTCTATGGACGTGAGGCAGGATACACCCAGTCTGTCGCAGGGCAACACAGAGACACACAAAGACACACAACCATGCACACACACACTCACACCTTAGGACAATTTAGAGAAGCCAATCAATCCAACAGTCATGTTTTTTGACCGTGGGAGGAATCCAGTGTACCAGGAAAGAACCAGAGGGATATATATATATATATATATATATATATATATATATATATATATATATATATATATATATATATATATATATATATATATATATATATATATATATATATATATATATATATATATATACATAAAACCTTACATTATGCATATTTATTTGTGTAGTACAACTTATTTTTTAAATATATATTTAGTAATGATAAATTATACTTATTCAAAAACTTATACTAATTAGTCTATTTATTTTAAACACATAAAGTTTATTGTTCTAATTGCATGGTGCCTATCTCCAGCAGTCTATGGGCGAGAGGCGGGGTAGACCCTGGACAGGTCGCCAATCCATCACAGGGCAACATGAAGACGAACAACCATTCACACACATATGACCCAAGGAGAATTGACCTAACATGACTATTAGGTTAATTAGCTATGGGAAGAAGCCAGAGTACGAGGAGAGAACCCACTCATGTTCAGTTAGAACATGCAAACTCCATGCAGACCCCAGGTCTGGAATCGAACCCGGAACCTTTTTGTTGCACGACAGCAGTGCTACCCACTTTTCCAGATTCAAATCTGATAGAAAAAGTCAGCCTTTCCATAATATAATATAAATATTATGTATTATTTCAACCCAATCTTCCCTTTTAGGAGCTTCTGCCTTCAGCCATTTTCTAGTAATGGCTTGGTAACCTGATTATTATACAACGATAAACTTTATGCATTTGCAATAGATACACTGAATAAACCTGTTAATTATATATTTTAAACAAATAAGCTTTATTATAAAAATGCCTCTGCCTAGTTTAAGGTTTATTTAAAAGGGTTTGTTTGTTAAAATTATCTAAAAAAATAGGTATTATTTATATAGGTTAATCCCTCAATTAAAACAGAAACCTGTTCAAACACATAAAATGACAACAAATAGATGCAAAACAATTTTTTTTTATCACTCATCAATAAAAGTTGATGCATTAATTACACTGGAAAAATCCAAATCTAGATAAGTCATTTTTTCAGGTACATATTATCTAATTATCTTATTTTAAAAGTCAAAATACTCATTCCATTGGCAAACTATCTCATTTACCTACTCAAATTAAGGTGAAATACACTTAATTTAAGAAATGTTTACTTATTTCTAGATCGTTTTTCCAGTGTAAGCAACTAAACTCACCCTTTTCTTGCCATATAGTGACCCTAATCTATTTAGTATACATTTCCTCTAGCGTTGCATTTCAGACCAAGCTATTCCATTTTAAGCACAATAGGCATTTGCAAACATATTTTTTTAAGCATCTATAATGCAATGAATGCATAATAAATTGATTTAATTTAATAGAGGTTGCAGATGAATAAATAAAACATTTATAATCTCGTTTCCATCTATGCAGTGAGCATTTTTACTAAAGTGGTACCTTATTTTTGATAAAGATCTCAGCTGATTTTCCCAAATAGCTTCAACAAGTTGTCTTCTGTATTTATTATAAAACGCAAATTCAAGACTTTTAGCCTTTGGCTTAAATGTGCAAAGGTGAGGGGTATGTAACAGGTTATAGTCAGTGCTGAAAGGATAGTGGGCCTCAGAAAGCAGAGCAACATCTCAGACTTGTTTCTGCAAACATTGAGAATAGCTGTCCTTGAGACACAAAGGAATAAACAGAAAATTTCTGTTATGATTTCTATTTTTTTTTTTTTTACCAAATGAAAGCAAGGCGGTCTTTTTACAGCATTGTTACCTGCAGTGTGTGGAGTTTCTGTTCACGCAGTGCATTTGTTGCTTTTATTGCAAAAGAAAACTTCAAAGGTTTTGTTGTATTTAGCTTCTGCTTATATTCCTTTGGACAAGCGCAATCTCTCCCTCTGCAGAGTTCTTTATTCCGAGCCGTTGTGATGACAAAGCCCTTCCAAGATGAAAGTGCTTCTTAACTGAAGACAACATTGTGTAGTTTGGACAGAAATCTGCTAATATTAAGAAGGAGCATTTTTCCTTCCATAAAATAACAGAATTGTATGGGTTTATTCCAAGTAAATGTTGAAAAAGGTGATATCTTTGAGCATTTTTAGTGTGTAGATTTGTAGTCTGTGTCAAGAGGTTTGAGCCTTTTTTATATACAGGCCTGTTGAAAGCTGCATTTCTGATCTGAATTGTTTGCATCGTCTTGATCAATTCTCCAGAGCAGCCTGTAGTTCCCTGAAATATTAACTACCATCTTCTGCTGGGAAAAAAAAATAAAGAATGAAAAGGGCTATGGAAGGATATGCTTGGGTAATTTTAATCTCTGCTTCTGCATCCTGAAGACGGTCAGGATTTCCTTTTCTTCCTTAGCCTCTCTCACCGTGTACAAAGAATATTTATTCTAAATCCTTACAGAACTTAGAACTATACGAGTGCCTTTATAGCACCCCTAAATGTATGATTCTCAGGCATAATAATTCCCAGATATCACAGTATACTTAAAAAAAAATAGTAATGCAGTCTAATAAATTGTACAACAGGTTCATTAAAACACATGTTTTTCTTGTTGATATAATACAGGATTTACAATAAAATAAATACTTGTTGGCTTTCAACCTCTTTTTCCCTCATCTAAATGTAAGACGTCGGCTTCCTAATATAAATGTTTCTTGTAGAGTCTGCATTTTTCATCTCTAAAGTGAGATAAATATAACATAGGAACACAAAGTCTTAATTAAAAAAACTTTTTTCACCCTTCTAAAAATCTCGGTGACTAACGTAGCCGTGATTCTTTTGTTACAGATCTTTTTTACCTGAAGTGTGTCAAATTATTCATGCGTTTATTATCAGCAGTCACTGAGGCAGAAAGCACAGCCTCCAAAGGCTGCTTGAAGAGGTCCCTCTCCTCCCTCTACATCTTATGTTTGAGAGGCACTCACAACTTCTCCTTTCTTGTATTCCTATTGTGTCATTTCGGATCTGAAATATCTAAGAAGAAATCATCAAATAAATGATAATGCAAAAAAAAATGTCCTTTGTCTTGTCTCTAGGTTGATCTTGTACTGTGAAAGAAAGAGTGGGTAGCGTCCATAAATTACACGAAACAAAGTCATTAAGAATGTTTTTAGAGCATAAACAGTAGTGTATAGGACTTCCTAAAAGCGCGCGCCAGCGAGTTCACGAGTCTACGGAAACCGCGGCAGACCAAACCAGCGCATTCAGCTCGGCAAAGAACTCATGCTCTTCCTCAACACTGAAGTCCTCAGACATTTTTCTTTCGTTGTTTCTTTCTTTGCACAGGTAAACAGCACATTTCTTCTTCTACGCTTGCATTATTGGCAGACGCTGAATGCGCACTTTCATCTGGTTTGGTCTGCCGCGGTTTCCGTAGACTCATGAACGCGCTTTTAGGAAATCCTATACACTACTGTTTATGCTCTAAAAACATTCTAAATGACTTCGTTTCGAGTAAATTCTGGATGCTACCCACTCAGGACACTTGGAATACATTGGACGAGCAGTATGGAGGAATATTGACACTTTTTTTGTGGAATTTTGTGGACCTTTCTGTCTCGGGCGCCATAGACCTCCATTATTTGAATGTCAGCAGACAGCAAGAAGCCTCCCAGATCTCCAGATGCATTTGAGATATCAAAAAATTACTCCAGAGTGTTGTTCAGCATGGGGGTGAGTAGAAAATGAAGGCTAATCATGTTTTGGGTGTACTATTCCTTTAAGGTTCCTAACCCACATGCAGAACACACTGAAGCAGGAGAAAAGTTGAGATGTCTCTGTACAGAGAATAAACAGATCCAGAGGTTATCAGATCCAGGACTGGTCACGAGTGGGTTCACTGCAGAGGGTGACAGAGGAGTTAGCAGATGTCCAGGTAATTTGCAGGATGTGAGTGTGCAGGTCTGTACCTGTTCTGGAGTTTGAGCAGAGCGGCAGAGGGGGGGATCCAGGAGGGTCCAGAGGCTGTCGGCAGGCTGAGGTCTAGGCGGAGGCAGAGCTTGGTTTGAGTGTTTGCAGATCACAGGTTTGAGTTTCCCTTCCAGTTTCTTCAGAGAGCGGGCAGGCAGGTCTTTGAGAGGAATAATTCTTCAGGGTTCTTCAAAGAACAGACAGGCAGGTTACTGACAGAGAAACTCTTCAGGGTTTCTGGTTTCAGGCAGGTTCAATCTAGGAAGCAGAGAGGAGAAAACAGATCAGGTTCAGGTTTTCAGGGAGTCAGAGATTCAGACAGGCTGGTTGGCTCAGGCTTGCTTACCATAACTGGCAAACACTCTGGCGTTGGAGAGATGTCCTCTGCCTCCTTAAATACGGACCTCCTGATGAGCAGATGAGCGACAGGTGGTGCAATCAGCTCCGGCTCAAGGAGATCTACGCCCTCTGGTGGAGAAAGTGGACAGACCTCCAGATCCCAACAATATTAGTCATGGCTCCCACAAACTGAATAACTTCCAATTTCAATTTCTTTTTTCTTTTGAAGAATTCATTTTCTTCAAAACCTAGGTTATTAATTTTATTGAATGTTATAGGATCATCACATTACTAAGCTATGAATCCGATACTTGAAAACTTTCACAATTGCTACAAGTGCTAGAAAGGCGCATGGCTCAACACAGGAGGCCCAAATCCTCAGGGCAGGACTCAGTGGTTCACCTACACCTGAAGGCTAACGGACACTCGTTTGAGGACGCCAGCGTCCGTATTCTTGCAAAGGGAAAAAGATGGTTTGAGCAAGGGCTCAAGGAAGCCATCACGCTAATGCCTGCGATGTGGGAGTTGCTTAGTGGTTAGGGCATAGGGCTTGGAATCCTGAGCCATTCTGGCTCCCTGAGCCTAAAGACCCTTAACCCAACATAACACTAACTTAAGCCATATACTTTCCTTTACAGATGTGCTAAACTATTTTACAGTAGCAGCCATTCAAAATGTCCCTTCCCAGTCAAATGGCAGCTGAATGGCAGCTAACTTCCAGCCACTGAAGTGCCCCCCTTTTGCATATTTCTTTACTCTGACTCCACCCTTTCACTGAATTACAGGGTCTGATCAGGAGAGGACGCTTATCTTTAGATCTTAATGTCCACAAATCATGACAGAAAGAATATTTTAGTACAAAGATTGATGTTTAAAAAGGACCAGCCAAGGACCCATCTAGGAAAGTGGGGACATTTTGAACGGCTACTACTGTACACTGCAAAAACTATCTGAAATTAAGTAAAAATGTCTTAAATCAAGTGTATTTACCCTTAATTTAAACAGGTAAATAAGATAGTTTACCAATGGATTGAGTGTTTTTACACTTAAAATAAGTCAATTAGATAATATGCACTTGAAATAAGACAATGCAATTGATTTTTCTTATTTCAAATGTAAATTGTCTTGTTCCATTGGTAAATTGTCTTATTTACCTCCTCAATTCAGGATAAAATGCACTTATTTTAAGAAAAAAATGACTCATTTAGATTGACATTTTTTGCAGTGTTCTTTTTAAATCGAGGACAATCTGTAAAGTTTATGAGTTTTCGTTTCTATTTCAATTGTTATTTAAAGTTTAATTTGGATCATAATAATTTCAATTGAAAGGGAATATTTAAAATGTGCTTTAATTTTTCTTACAATCTGCTCTGAGTTTTTTATATATATATATATATATATATATATATATATATATATATATATATATATATATATATATATATATATATATATATATATATATATATATAAATATGGGTACCTGTTAATCTAAGAGATTTTCATAGGTCTATATGAGGTTACAGAGCGTTCACTGCATCACTGAAAACTGGCTAAAGCAATACCATCCTTCTGGTTAAGGAATATAGGTATTTGTACTGGTGTCCTAGCTATACTAATTCTTCATACTTTACTCTGTCTTTTTTTTTTTTTCATTCTCCAGTCCATTTCGGAGCCATGAAGCAAACATTTCAGAAGCCCTTGTGGAAAAAGGTTTTTACCAACCATCTCATTGCTCCATAAAATGAGATCCGTGTCCCATTTTGCACCAAGGTTCCTATAGCTCCTTCTCTGCTACAATGAGAGAGAATGGTCAAAAGGCTGGCGGATCACATCCATGGGCTAGGGGTTCAATTACCTCAGTTGTCATGGAGCAATAAATGACAAATTAAGTGGCTGCCACCGAACACTGCTTGAAGGAGGCTGTATCAGAATACTAATGTCAGCTGTGTCTGACAGCGGACAAAGACATAGGAGAAGCCATGAGTGGTGCAAAAAGAAAAGCAGATGACAGTTTTTTCTCTTCTCTTTCACTTGGATTGGGAAAGACTCAACCATATGTGCTCATTTGTTTCCTATGCGACAGCATAGCGATGGTAGAATAGCTACTTAGATTAATTACTTATTATCTAAGAACATACACATCAAGCTGTATGTTCCTTTACATTCATTTAGACAAACCACTGTGTCATGTTGATTCTTTTCAGATCTTTGCCCGCTCTGACAGGTGTTGTGTTTCTGTGATTAATGGTATTTTCATAGAGATTTTAGATGCAGCGCTGATGTGCTTGTTTTCATTAGAACGAGAGTCTTTGTGTAAAACTTGATGGCCGTATCGTGATGCATAGACGCTCCTAACATTTTGCTGCTATCATTGCCGTCACGCCAGCGGACCCAGACTTGCGCTGCGTGAAATGCCACATCATTTCTAAATCTGTCATGTGAACCAAGCATCGTTGGTCAAGCTCATCTTCCTTGTTGTTGGACTGAAATTCAAAGTGAAGCAAAGGTTGCATCCTCCCTCTGTCGCTGGCGATGTTTCACTCCGGAGCGATTGAGAGAAACTGTGAAGATGTGCCGAGGCTTATGAGAGCAGAGGATTGATAGTCTCCACTTAAACCTCTCCATCTCTGTTAGCAAAAGGAGATGTGAATAAATGAGGCCTTAACCGCATTTTATTTTGCCAATTGAGTTTAAAACAGACACCTCCCACCATTAAACGCCTCTGCCAGCTATTGCTGACCTATTTATATGTATATATATAGTATGATTTTATGTTAATGCTCTTCAGTAGTCACTCTGAAACAATTTTATCAGGGTTCAGGTCATAAGACTGAGAGTTTACATTATTTAAAATCTACCAGCTTAAGTAAACAGGAAACAACTTGTACCATGATATTGTTTTATTTTCTAAAGAAAATTTTGACTATGATTTCATTTTTTTTATCCCATGTATGGCTATATTTGGAGTGACACCCCTGTGAAGATGCTTTTTGCAGCCAATATCTTCCCTGCAGTAGATCATTCTTGGTGTCACTTTAATGAAAGATTAGTGTTTGCCATAACGACTAATCAGTGCAAAGTAAAGAGTGATTGTCTGCCAGGATAAATCAACTCCAACCTTAAAAATGTCTTTGCTCTTCATGCAGACAGTGATTTAGAAACATTGGAATCGCTGCCATGTTTGTATCAGTTTTCATGATGTCAGTAAACCCTATATGTATGTCTAAATGTACTAAATGTACATTTTTGGTGCAACAGCAAACTTGTGCAAACTTGTAAACGTATTTGTGCCTTAAATGCAATAACTGTAGGATACATTTGTAAAACAGAAAAACAGGCCACATATTATGGCGATAGTCCACTTTTTCCACTTGTATTTCCTCTGAACTCTTGCAGCAGTGAGGAGTTGTTTGTCTTTAAGTGCTGCAGAGTAAAGCTGAGTAAAGCAATGTCAGCATTTAAATTACTTACAGTTCGTCCCCCATACTGCTCTGTTGTCTCCCGCTGTGTCTTGCGTGAGCAACACTTGGCTCGACCAATGGGAGGAGGGGATTCTGGGTCGTTACATAAATCTTGTCAGCTCATTGGTCACAACGCAGGACAGGGCCCGGGTACAAGTTTACCTTAAGTTTTGTATCTAACGTGCCCTTGTTCTTCATTTTCCATTAGCTTTTTACTGACAGTTTTTTTTACTCTCACAGTAATACTGGATAACGTGCGTTCCTTTCCACTAAATACGGGACAAGTAGTTCTATTTATAAATATGTAATGATTCTGTTTTTCAAGGGACGGTTGGCAACCCCTTCCTAAAGGTCAATCATTCTGGTGATACGTTTACGTAAGGCCATCCTACATGCTCGTCTCTTTAACTATCTTTTTCCGCGCATGCGCACTTTAAAGCGTATATCTGTGGTGAGCTACGGTTTCGGACAGTACCTGAAGCTCACCTTTGTCACCACGGTTTTTTGAAAATGGCCGAGGGTCGTAAGAGAAACAGTGTCTACAAAGTGTATGAGAAGTAAAGAAAGGCCTCAGAAGAGGTATATATATCCCAAAATGCTCTGCGCGGAGAGCTCTCCCTGCAAAGAGTTATGGGATTTACTGTCACAGCGGCTTGCTTTCGCCATAGGCTTTTGCTACCTGACAGCTGCGACTAATAACAAAGATGGCCGAGCATGGTGGAGGAGGAGTTACATGACCAACGGGGAAAAAGCAGTGATCATCTATCTGAACGGTCAGTTAAGTTCGCTAGAACTATATATTCTCCGCTGTATGTGGATACTGTAAGCTTGTATGAGCTATGAGAACAGCACATTTTAAACAGAGTGTGCACGAGGAGAAATGGGCTCGTGCATGCTCTTGCACGTGCATTGTTTTTTTTTAAGTGGAGAGGACTTTTAAAAAATCCTCCAGAATACCTTTAACACAGATGTGAACATTTCCTGAATATGCTTTAAAGCTACAGTGTGTAATATTTACAGGGATATACAGTCAGAAATGTAATATATTATACATAACTATGTTATTTATCATCATCTACGAGCTCAGCCTCTTAACCTTAATATTTGCGTTGCCTTAGAATTCGTTATTTATAATTACATAGGAGCGGCTCTCGCAGCCATGGAGGCAGACATCTTTGCGCTACGGCAGCGCAGAGCCAACAAACTAGCGATTGCGAGATCGCCCATTACGCTCGAAAGTAACTACGGCAAGTTGAGAGAGATGAACTGAGACGGTACTGAACAATAGATGGCAGTATTAAAATTATCTATGTAAACAAACCTCATCACTTGAGAAGGTAGGTGATGCGGACGTCGTGGAAGACATTTTGTCCCGTAACGCTCGCCGTACTGTTGGGGGGGAGAAGCGGTGGGGGGGAGATGTTCATGTTGCTGCGGTCTGCAGTCTGAACGTTAGATGTCGCTGAAATTACACACTGTAGCTTTAAAGTTATGATTATTCTTAAATTTGATAGTAGAGCCGCTTCTCCTCCACATGTAGAGGAGTCAGCTAAGGTGGATCTGACATCTGTTCCTGAGGCCCCCTAGACAATTGCCTCAGGAGGCCCCGGGGACGAGTAAGTAAATGATTCAGTTGCTTTAATATAAAAAAAAAAAATCCTAAAGTCCATAGACCAATGTATTTTAAGAACTATAGTAGAGAGGAATAAAAATATAGATTAAAAGTAACTTTACCTCATTTTGATATGGCAGAAGTCCACCTTAGTCCCCTCTCTGTGTCTTAATGAAATATATTGAAAATTCTTAACTTTTCATAGAATGCATATTAAAACAAAAAACTTAAATGATTGTTTTTAAGCAGTTTGGTCTAATTTATTTAATTTTTATTCATATCTTGATTCTGTATTTGGGTTAAATGTTGATTAAAAATGAAAAATGTGTGTTAGTGCAGCAGGAAGTCCAGCTGTGATCTAAAGTCTCGCGCTATAGCTCTGCCTCCCTACTGTCTGGTCACCAGCTCGACTAAATCTAAGGGGCTCAAACTACAGTACAGGACTTTCTGTGTTAAGGTCATTACTCAGGTTAGTTAATTAACAGCAATCCTTTAACTTGCTTGT
This sequence comes from Cyprinodon tularosa, assembly GCF_016077235.1. Lineage (NCBI taxonomy): Eukaryota > Metazoa > Chordata > Actinopteri > Cyprinodontiformes > Cyprinodontidae > Cyprinodon > Cyprinodon tularosa. The sequence continues at coordinate 59,965 of NW_024039515.1, read as the reverse complement.
TGTTTACTTCCCAGTGTGAGCACAACTGAGACCTTACTGGACCACTTGATCTTGTAATTAATTACATTTACTGCCTCCGTTCCTCCGGGGCGGAAAGAACAGATGCAGGGCTGTGCTGTTTGTACATCATTGTTTGCTACAGTGTTAGAGCAGAAAACAGACAAACTGCACTGACATCCTCAATAGGCCCAGTCCTTCTTCTTCTTCTTATCGGTACATTTTAATGCATGTTGCTCAGAAAACATTGAGGTTGCTGACCTCTACTCCCCGGCTCCCGTGCTTGCTTTTTCTTCAGTGATTTATTACTGTACGTTTTTGCAGCCCGTTCAAAGAACAGACAGGATAACTGAGTCATTCTGCGGCAGTTTTTTTTGTTGTTGGGGGGAAACTAAACATTTGTAACAGGGCTGCAGAGTCACATCACCAAGGTGACTTTCCGGGGGAACCTGTCAGGCTAACCAAGGTGATGGCTGAGCACCTGAGGCTCGCCGCGCACGTGGAGAAGAAACGCAGTAAAATCAAGGAGGGCGTCATGCGGATGAGATTCATTCATCTTAATAAAGTGGACCATCAAAGTGATGTGGCTGCAGAGCTGCTAGTTAGGCTGAGAAAGGGATCCAGGGAGACAGAGGGAGAGAGAAAGGGTGAGAGAAGCAAACAAGGGTACGTTGGATTTCCAGCTGCAAACAAAGTCTTTCTTCCTGGCTTTGAAAAGAACACTACGTGTCAATCTGCGAGCAACGTTTCATACAAGTGCTGCGAAGCAAGATTTAATTTTAAAAAACAACAAAAAAAAAAGCTTGGCAGGATGGTAAATCTTTGAAGCGGAAATCTGCCATGGGTTCACATAAACGAAGGCTTTTGCAACTCAACTTGATCGTGAGCTGACACGTTTTAGCACAACGATTCAAAGAGCAGTCGTATCAAAAGGTACATCTTCCAAAAACTTGGTCTGTGTTGCAGAGAGTAAGCATTTTGTCTGATGTTTGGCTATTAGAAAATACATAGAAGGTAAAACAACAACAACAAAAACAAGGAAGCATACAGGAGAGTTTCTGGCATCTTCTGTCCTAGATACACAGAACAGTAATGGAGTTAGGTGAATGTTTTCGCTTAAGAGATCGATAGGTTGAAAGGCCTTTTCTAACACCCTTAGGCCGCATCTGCAGCCGTGGAGTAAATAGGAAAATGTGAATGTTTGGAAGCAAACACGCTCATACAGACATAATTATCTTAATGTGCTTTAATTCTTTTTAAGGTGACAGTTTGGTGTCCCATCATCACACATACAGACAGAAAACAAACCCCCGGGTCACATGGGTGGGATATCGATCATTGCTGGCTCCTCATTGTGCTTCTCAACCAAATGACAGCATTCGTATTTTAAGACCAGTCACCTCCACAGAAACAGAGCAAGCACAGACAAATGGAGAAATGTAGCAGATAATATTTGAAAACTCTGCTTGATGGCCTCCATATTGTTTACGGGCCTCTATTTCTGTCAATAAGAAAGACAGATGGATGGATGGATGGATGGATGGATGGATGGATGGATGGATGGATGGATGGATGGATGGATGGATGGATGGATGGATGGATGGATGGATGGATGGATGGATGGATGGATGGATAGATAGATAGATAGGCTCAATAGACAAAAAGATGGTGCTAAAAGTATCATGTTGGGGTTTGACATGAGGACCCAAATGCAGAGACTGAAGCTGAATTGGTTTCTTGCAAATTTAGTAACAAAAGGTGGTAACTGAAGCAGAATCAAAACTAACAAAATCCACAAAGTCCAAAAAATACTTAAATCCACAAAAACTGGTCAAATGAAGGGTAAATAAATGACGACAAACCGGCAACAGTGACTGAGTAGGAGGTGCATATATGGGAGAGAGAAACAAAGACCAGGTTAATCGGCAGATTGGGCGCAGGTGTGAACAGAGGAGTCTAGAAGGGAGCTAGGGAAAATAAGACTGACGCAAGAGGGCAACAGAAGGCAAAAAAGAAATACCTAAGAACTAAAATACAATCAAAAATAACTTGAATAACACAAAATGGAAATAAAACAATGGTGGATCCCAATGGTGGAACTAAGGGTGGATCCCAGATGAGCTCAGAAGTCCAAAAACAAAAAAATAACAAACCAAGGGTGGGTTGGTTTTTTTTTGTTTTTTTGATGAGGGACCAGGAAGGAAACAACCAACCAATGGTGGGTGAGGACAAGCGCATTCTCTGAAGGCTAAGCAGAGTCTCTGGATATATTCAGCTGTGTATATATATATATATATATATATCTATATATATATATATAGATATATATATATATAGATATATATATATATAGACATATCTATATATATATATATGTACACCTGAAGTCTTGCATAGGGTATAAAAAGGGTAGAAAAGGTATTTATATACATAGGTGTTGGTGAAGATTCCCAGTCATCATAGTCTTTTTTATAAAAAAGTTGAGGTTTTATTCAGTAGTCAACTGTACTAAACCTCAAATTCAACGCTATTTATGACATTTTGAATTGAGAAAGCTTCCTGGATGGGAAGTGAAATGTCTTCAAACTTGGAAACAAAGTCCAGTGGATTGTTTTTAAACTTTTTTTTGGCATATATATATATATATATATATATATATATATATATATATATATATATATATATATATATATATATATATATATATATATATAGTCATTACACAGGGTATTAAACATTTATTTATATAGATAGGTAAATACCTATTTAATGCTGCAAACAACATATGGTCGCTCACACCCCTAATACAAACTCTGCATCATTCCATCACCTGTAATTTACTGTTTTCTATTTGTATGCAGCATACAGCGTTAATTAGATTAATAAAATCCACTAGTATGCATTTCATTTTGTGTCATGCTGGTTATAGTTTTTAGTTTCCAACTGCAACATTCAAAAAAATCCTGTAGTACGAGAAACACAACAAATATAACAGCTGTAATAAACACATTATAAATTGCTCAAAACCGACATAATTACATTCAATAAACAATAACATATCAGGCATGCTTTAAAGTTACCTGAAAGACAGTAGCAAATTAAATAAAATTTAAAGAAGCATAATTAGCTTTATTTTTTTCAAGTAATATAAATACTTCACTATATTTGAATGTAAATCTAGAGTAAAACGATTGGGTGTGTTGTTAGGGGGTTATGTCCATCTGGCCCCAAGATCAATATTTTCCTCCCTGATTAAGTTACACTGATGTAAAAAATCATGAAATTGTGTTTTCAGAGACGTCAAGTAACAAATAGATGACAGTTACTGTACATAAGAAGTTTTTTCTTGTAGCTATACTTTACATGGACTGCCTTTTTTAGTACTTTTTACTTTTGCTCCTTACATTTGAACACATATCTTTCTTTTCTACAATTTTTTTCTAAACTGGTTCATTACTTCTATACATATCGATTATAACATGTTGAGCAGCTGCAGCAAAACAGAGAAAATTTAAAACAGAATGTTTTTAACTGGAGCACAGTTGGTTCATATAAAAACTCTGCTAGATCTGTAGATGAAGACAGGAGGACACATTGCAGATGATGGATTCGATTCTGAGGGAAAGGGAATCCTCATCCGTTCTCCTTTTATAAAATTTTTCATGTTGATTATGTTTCAGGTTCTATTTCTGTTTTAACGATATTTGCAGCTTTAATGCTGTGATAAATACCAGAGCTTTAAAAGTACTCAGCTGCTTATAAAGGACTTCTGTTCAGTTTAACTTATATTATCCTGTTTGAAGTTAAATTGATCAAAACTGGAACAAGTCAGTATATTTTTTTTGTTCTCTTTATGCACATCAAAGTGCACAAAGGAGGACAGTTAACAGGTTAAGTAAATACTTAATTTTCTTTTTGTTCTTTAGTGGCGGCCTAGTGGTTAGGGCATAGGGCTTTGAATCCTGAGATTAGGAGTTCGATCCCCCACTCCCCCAGACTGCCACTCTGGGTCCCTGAGCAAGACCCTTAACCCCACACTGCTCCCTCGGCGCTGCACAATGGCAGCCCACTGCTCCCCAAGGGGATGGATTACATGCAGAGATAAATTTCTCCAATGTGAGATCAATAATGTTCAATTTATTTAAATACAGTATGGGACATTTGCTACTATATTTAAGGAGTCCAGTTGGTACTTTTACTTCTACTGGAGTCATTTTTTTTAAATTTTTTTTTACACAGGTATCTGTACTTTAGAATTAATTGAAAATATTTCATTTATTTGCGATGACATTCTTTAGTTGTTACCCGGCAATACTGTTCAGAAGTGAAACGATGAGGCTCTTTTTCAGATTAGAAGTACTTTTTGAACAGTATACAACCTTTAAGACCTAAAGAGGCTTAAAGGATTAGTTTGTGGTTTTTGAACTAAGGTTCTGCTTAAAGGATGAACATTCATTTGAGATAAATTACAATGTGTTCAATTCAGGGCGGTTTGATGGATAAAAAATACATCTATTGGAAATAACCTTTAAGCTAACTGTTCAATGAGATAAAAATTCTTTAAAAAATATTTTTCCTGATTGTTTTAAAGGGTAATTCCATCATCTAAAATATGTTTTTATTAGACCTAAGAGGAAAATCATCATAATTAATGGAAAGAAAGGCTTAATAATGCCTATCTGTCTGTAATAAATTCTACATAATGAGTTACTGATAAGGTTATTATCATTAATATCATTAAAACTAAAATTAAAAAAAACATTTTAGTTAATTAAAATACAAATGAAAATTTGACCTCGCAAAAAAAAGGAAAATAACTGAGTCTTTGAAGAACATTTACAAATTAAAACTAAATTAATTTTAAGACAGAATAAGCTTAGTTTTTGTTCTTTACGATAATGCATAACATGATTAACTTATATCCAGCTTTCATTCACTGAGCAGATGGCAGGTTTGACAGTCAGGTCATAACTAAAACTAATAAACACTTAACTGAAACTAAGCATTTTAAAAACTAAACTAGCTAAGAAAATGCCATGTAAAGTAAATATTTTAGACTCTATGCAACAGAGATCTGAAATTCATTTTTAGATTCATCATCATCCAGAATGTTTATTTTAGGTAGGAGTAATTTAATTTTGGATATCTGAAAGTAGTGGCCCGAAACACATGATTGGGGAAAAGTGACGTCATTTGAATTAGTAAGAAATAGATTTCTGATATCTGAAATGTTAATTTTAAAAGGAGGAATAATAAAAAAGATATCTGCAATACAAATCCAGTCAGGCAAACAAATTTTACGAATTTCTACTGGTAGAAATGTAATTAATGATATCTAAAATACAATTATGAGTAGAAACGTTGTAATAGTGATTAGGCAGAATGATTTAGTGCTATCTGTTATAGAAATGTGACTAATCAGCCTGCCTATTTTGTTAAAACTGAGCCTCATTATTCTTTTGCAAGTATCTAAAACTGCATTTTAGATTGGCATTATTAAAATTGAGATATCTGCAATTCTAATTTAACTAGTCATAAAATAAGTAGTTAAGATCTGTAATGACATTTCTACTAGCAGATCACTAATTGGATTTCTGGATATCTGTAATGTTATATATCTGAAATGGTCATTATGACTATATGTCACTCTATTATTGATATCTGATATTAGAGTTAATGCTTGTCACAATTCTTTTTTTAATAGAAAGAATGGTAATTTAGATATCTGGAATTAAAAGCCCAATATACATGAATAAGAAACATGACTAGTAAGAATTACATTTCAGATATCTGCAATCTTTATTTTAGATAGCTGAAATATTTATTTATTTATTTTTATTATAATCCAGATGTGTCAAATTTCGTATATATATATATATATATATATATATATATATATATATATATATATATATATATATATATATATATATATATACACTTGTTGATGGCATTAAGATTATTTCTAAGCATTAAAAGAGCATTAAAGAGTATTAAATTACAGTTATTTAAATATATAAGCTTAACAGCTTATAGTAGTTTTACTTTTTACATTGAAAAGTCATGACTAATGGATCACTTTAACAGCCACTTAAAAAAGGAAAATCAAAAGCCCAAAACATACACTGAATGTGTTACATCATTTTCTAGATCTTAGCTTTAACTTCAGGGGAGATCAAACAGAGCATTACGAAACATAATTTCCCCACATTGCACACTTTTCTGGTTTTGCTTCCTGTGCTCTCAATGTTGTTTTATTTTGACTTTTTAACAAAATACTGTAGAGGAATGTCAACTCCTGGGACCTTAGTTCACCACATAAATGCTCCGTATTAGAGCAGGTTTCAAATAGTTTTGTTCAGCTTCCTGCCCGGTGGACCGAATTGCTCAGACACAGCACTGCTGCTGCAGATCACCATGATCACTCCTCTGAAACAGTTTATTAAGGCCTAATTTAACTTAAAGTGTCGAAATCTGTGGGCAAAATATGTTCAGTTTTATTATTCTGGTGCCTTCCAGCTGCTGCGAACAGTAGCGGTAAACCCCAAAGAGGAAACCGTGCCAGAGGCTGCTGTTGAACGGGATTCCCAATGACAGCGCACGGCTGATATACAGGGGTCTGAGCGGCTCCAACAGAGAAATAATATTTGAAGGCAGGATGGTAATCTGGATGAACTGACTGGACAAAGGAAGACTTTCTCACTTCAAAACATATTAAAACTACATTTTACCCACTGATCACAGCAAATATAGCTGCCATTGTTACAGGCAAAGAAAGGATGGGGTAGCTTCTGCCAACGCGCATCAGACCCACTTTTTCCACTGCGCAGCCAGAGCAGCAACATGCGTTTTGGCTGCTCCTGCTGCTTGCGATGTGAACTTGGCATTATAGCAGCTAAAGTAACAAAATAACACAAAGTAGATGAAGAAACAGACATGTGATCGTCCTTTGTCTGAATATTCCAAACTGACAGTGATGCAGGACACATACTTTCAGTGGTATAAAGATAGTATAAAAATCAGTATAAATCAAATCAGTATAAAAATAGAAAGTAACCTTCATAAAAAAAAAAAAACTGCCAGATGCCACGATATGAATTGAAAGCTCAATTTTTCGACAATTTTTTAAAATTCTTTGAGATAGGGCCGAGGATGAGGGAGGTCTTGTTGGTCTCCGTCTCCCGATACGCTCTCGCCTGTGTCCGACCTTTCAGACATTTCAACGTCTTTTTCTGAATCCCACATTGTAGCATGGCATAGACAATTCACGTTAGCAGTTTGAAGAACACCTGCTTGCTTCTGATTATTTCCTTTAGCTAACCAATGAGTGTTTGCAATGACACTAGTTTTCACTAGATGTGGATGGAGCCAATGATCTGCATTGGATGGAGCACATGACGGGAAATAAATATTTATAAACATTTAACTGAAGCCAAGAGTAACGAGTAACATTTGTTTTAAAAATGTAAGAATAGAAAGTACAGATACTTGTTTGAAAATGTAATGAGTGGAAGTCAGGAGTAGGAAGAAAAATAAGTAATGGAGTAAAGTATAGATACCTAAAAAGTGTACTGAATTACAGTCAAGAAGTATTTGTACACTGCAAAAACTATCTGAAAATAAGTAGAAATTTCTTAAATCAAGTTTATTCACCCTTAATTTGAGCAGGTAAATAAGATTTCCAATGGAATTAGTATTTTTACACTTAAAACAAGATAATGTTATGGTTCTTATTTGTTGTGACTCTGAGTTTTCAGTTTTCTGTTATCAGTTTTGTTTTTATTTTCCATGATATTCAAGCATTCTTTAGTTACTCTCTGTTGCCCCCTTGTGATAATTTTCTTTCCCCTTGGATTCCCTCTTGCCAGTTCCACCCACACTTGCTCCTTATTCAGCTCGTTAGTCCATCCTTTGTTCTGTTCTCCTTAAATACTCCACCTCTGCAGTCACTCAGTGCTGGTTCCTTCTCTATGCTGTACTCGTCCACTCAGCTCATCTCTCCTTGGCTCCTCAGGCTCGTTTTTCCCCTGATGTCTCCATGGTTTTTGGTTTGTTAAACATTTTAGTTAGATTTCTGGATTTGTACCTCTGTTTCCTTTGTTCTTCAATTAAACTTGTCCGAACTAATCTCTACTTCACTCGGCTCTGCATCTGGATCCTTAAGCAACCTCACCACCCATTGCTGACAGATAATTAGATAATACGCACTTGAAATAGGACAACGCAATCGTTTTTTCTTATTTCAAATGTAAATTGTCTTGTTCCATTGGCAAAGTGTCTCACCTCATAAATTCAAGGAAAAATGCACTTATTTTAAGAAAAAATTACTTATTTAGATGTAAATTTTTTGCAATTTTTTGCATTTGACACCTCTGCATACTTTGAGATTTCATTGGTTTGGATCATTTTTCTCCAGAGACACAAAAGACGTTCCTTCCTCCCTTCTGTCCTTATCTCATGTGGCTTAGTCCTTTCAAAGACCATGATGCACACTTTTGTGTGTAAAACATGTCAGTGGATATCTTCCTTCTGCTAAGAGCCAGATCAGGAACACATGAGCCGAACATGACAGACATCATGTGCTGTCGCAGCCACTGTAAACATCAGGCCTGAACCATATCCTCTAAAACGTTCCCCGCGACTCCAGTGCAGTCACACCGGCTGAGCAGGTGAAGACAGTTTAATGACGGCGCAATTATCCACTGTTACAGGGGGTGAAGCTTCATGTAAGGACAGCGTGATTAAAGTCACCGCTTGTATACTCGGCCTTGAGCGAAGCGACAGGCTCAGGACCAGCGACTGTGAAATGAAACCAAAACAGTTCATCTTGAGGAGCCAGTTTGAGACTAGTGACACGGTCCCTCCGTTTGACAGAGAGAAGAATGACAAGATAATGTGTCTCCGTGCTGCAGATACCGTGTCAGAGCTCCGGCTTCACACCATTTCGCTTGACTTGCATTAATATCCTCATGCAATTCTCACATCTCATCACCGTAGATGAATCTTAGCTGAGCATTGCCCCCGAAAAACATCAGATCATCCCCCCCTCCCATCCTACTAAGGAAGATTGTCCCTGTGTGGAAATATCTCACTAGGCCAACAGCTGGCTGCTGTTAATCTCTTGTCACCTCCCAGTTTCGCTCACATCAAAGCTGGACGAGTCTGTTCAGGATCTTAGACAGATGGTCGTCCTCTAGGCCTCTTAGAGGAAACAAAACTGAACTAAAACTGATCGCTTTCTTTCTTCTTTATTTTCTTCTTGTTTTGAGGGATTTGCAAAGTCAGAACTGGCCTGTAAATTCTGCTGAGGTTTTCTCGCATGCACCAGCTTCAGCTGGGTCTCCTTAAACATTTAATATCGGGGGATGTTCAAGAAAATGACGCAGTACATAAACTATCAGTCGGCGTACACCGACACGCACACACAAGCCTGTGCAATGGCAAGCATGCAGTGTTTCCCTGTATTAAAGACGTACAGCCCATTCTGTAGAGTTATCACCATGGAAACTGGACAGCAGAGGAAAAAAAAAGGGCCTGTATGATGGTGGATGGAACAATGGTAACACACCATCCCAGGTCCTACGGTAGATCGTGACATTTCTGGGCAAAGTGTTTCTGTGCTGAGTAAAATCCATGTAAACTCGCCTGTGATTCAAATCCATGCAACAGTTCACCGTCTCCATTCATGTGCAACACTTTTATCACGACTGAGTCGGTGTCGTTCAACTTGTGCGTGGAGAAGAAGGGAGGACAGAGGTGCAGTAGAAGCAGAGCTGACGTTTCAGCTATTAATTGGCTGAGCAGGTTGGTTGCATATTTATTCGATGTTTCATGAACTCTTTCAATGTTTGGCATTTTCAAATTAAACCTGACCTTGCAATGGCCAATGAAAAACAGCTGTTAAAAATATTTGGCCTTATCAAAACACTTCATTATTAATTTGCTGTGCAAACAACAAAGGCTTTGGGTCTCACATGAACAGCCGTCCCCTCCAGTCCAAAGGGGACGGTTGTAGAAAATCTTTGTTAATGAAACACCTGCTAAATTGTATGGAGTTAAATTTGTTCCATTATTGTTGCAAGCAAAGAACTTTTTTTAATGTAAAATAAAATAAATAAAAATCAGGTTTTGTTGATGGAAATTTGAAAAAAAATATGCAACTCAGAAATGAGACTTTGAAAAGTTTTATTTTATATTAACTTTTCTGTACATTTTATTTTACATTTTTTCATATTTCCTTTTTTCCTGATTTTATTTTTTTTATACAGATTTTACGTTTTAAACTGTTTACGTAACACATTTTCCTTACTCTGAGCACAATATAAATGTTTTTGCTTTTTCAGTCGTCGCAAGCAGCTACAGCTCACACTGTGCGACTAAACCGCAGGGTTTAGTCGCACAGTGTGAGTTCACAGCTCCCGATTTATGTTCGACCCGACGCTCTGATGCTATCTACCTGCTCACACTGTACGACTACGTGTCGGACTCAGCTCGGACTCAATGTAGTGAGATTGAGCTGCTCTGACTCATCTACCCAGAAGCCAAACAAATAGAAGAGGAATATGAAGCTCACTAGAGTGATACGCGCTGCCTTGGCAATTTTGTGCAATTTTGTGCTGAAAGCCCAAAAAAGGAGACAACGTTTTTGGAAAAAAAGACATGGGTGAACAAACGTGGCTACTACAGTCTGTCAGTTTTACAGAGAGAACTGCATTTCACTTCCATGCTGCTGTGTTTACATCTGAGAGGAAGAATTAAAAAGAAGAATCCCTGTTTGAACACTGAGCGAGTTGCCCTCGACGGTTGTGACTTCGCGATTCCTGATCAGGAGGTGGTTGTGAGAGGCTGATCTCCCCTTGTAACCCCCTGAACACTACAGGATGAACGATCAGGCTGAAAGTTGGGCCGATCGAAAGATTCTTTCACGACTGGAAAATCACCCCAAAAATCGCAGTGTACGCCCGGCTTAACACCTACACTGACCGATAGAAATCTCTGTTTGCTCCAGAGAAAATCCCATCCCCAGAAGTTAATGTTTTCTGTAAAACACAATTTGAAAAAAATGTGAACCCTAAGATTCAATCTGGAAAAAGGAATAATAATAATTAAAAAATAAATTTTAAATACAAAATCTGTAAAAAAAGGAAAAGTATTTTTGAAAACAAGGAATATGAAAAAATTGAAAAAAATTCTGGGTTGTTTTTTTAAAATATATTTTCATTTAGAAGACCAATTTTCTTTATTTACTGTTATTTACCTGTACCAGTAATAGAACAAAATTAACTCAAAGAGAACAGATAAAGAATTTTAGTACAAAATGAGATTAAAAGACTGCGGAACAGTTTATAACTACGTTAGGCCATCAGAGGGGATTTCCAGAGAGATTTCTGAGAGCAGCAAAAGAAACACACAGTTGAAAAAGCTGCTTCTGTCCCCTGTTATCTGATATTCATTAAGTTTGGTCGTCCTATCTGGAGGGATTTTTATACAAGCTGCAGCTGTGAATCTGACTGATGGGAAAGGGAGGGGTTTGTTGGATTACTATAATTTGGATGTCCATTCAAAAAAATGTAGATATTTTAAAGGAAAAGTCTGGGCCCATCAAGGAAAGTGGGGAAATTCTGAATGGCTAATAGTGTTTAGATAAATGGTTGGTGTTTGCTTGGTTTGCTCGGGGTAGTCTCCAGTCTCTCCTACTGTACTGTGAAGGCAGGGTGATGCTGTTTGTACAACCAAGGCTGAAAATGCACAACGCAAGTCTCGAAATCTAACTAGGAATATAGAGGAGGATTTTTGCATATTTCTTAACAGGCCCACCTTTACACAGAACCCTGCATCCGCTCCCGAGAGGGAACGCTTATTAAACATGTGCCCGAGCATGCACGTACATGAGCTATGAGAACAGCAACCTTTACACAGAACGTGCACGAAGAGAAATGGGCTCTTTCACGTTCTGTTTAAAAATTGCTGTTCTCATTGCTCATACAAGCTTACTGTGTCTGAACATCCACCCTAACCCCTAAATCCCTCAATCACTATATAGAGCGGGGGCTATATTCTGGACTTTATAGTGATCTCAGTTATCTGACCTATCATGCAGATGATCACTGGTTTTAGTTATTAGTCGCCGCTATCGGGTAGCGACAGCCTATGGCGACAGCGGGCCACCATGACAGCAAATCCCATAATGCTTTGCGAAGAGAGTTCACCGCACAAAGCGTTCTGGAATATATCTGCCTCTTCTGAGGCTTTTCTTTCCTTCTCATACACTCTGTAGACACTTTTTATGTTACGACCCTTCATTTTCCGGTTCATTTTCAAAGAACCGCGGTGAGAAAAGTGAGCTTCAATGACTGTCTGAAACCGTAGCTCACCACAGATATACGCCTGAAAGTGTGCATGCGCAGAAAAAGATGGCTAACAGGACGAGCACGTAGGACGGCCTTACATAAACATATCACCAGAATGATTGACAGTTAGGAGGACCACTTATTTAGATGATCCACCTGGAGATAAAAGATCGTCCTCTATACCTTTAATGAAGCCACACTAAAACCACCGATTTTAGGTCTAAGTTTCCTGCAAAAACGTTTCCTGGTGTAAACTATAAAAAAAAAAAAAATGTATTGACAAAAATGTAGATGTTCAATTATCCTCTTAAAACCCACCGCTGTTTTTAAGCGTTTACAAATAATAACTCAGAATACATGAAAATTACACTTGTAAAATATTTACCAATATAGACATATTAGACAACGTTGGAAAGCTTAGATTTTGCACAATTCAACCACCTAGTTCATTTTTTGGACACAGCGAGCAACAAAGCACAACTATAGCAGCATGTCGAAATGTAGCATGACAAAGCAGCCACAACAAGCAAGCATGTCTCTATTACTGCTGTTCAAAAAAGATTTATTATTTTCGAGAATAAAAAAACCCAACTTTGAGTCATGTTTGAACTGATGCAGCTTGGGCTGTGTTTTACTCACCCAATTGTCGTGTATTTATTCACAAACCAAAAGGTGTTAGCTTTCAAATTACTTATCACACATGTAATTTGGGCTTACAGTCCTAAGTTATTTGCTTTTCCATTTGAGTATAAAATAGGCGAATTTCCCAGAAATTAGGTGGATATTAAGAGGTTAAACAGAGAAGATTGCTGAAAAAATCTCTACCAACAGCAGTCAGGGGTCATTTATGCAAAAAAAAAAAAAAAAAAAAAAAAATGAAACAGCTTAAAATTAGGGGGAAAAAACTAAAACTTAAATTGCTTAAAGTGTTGAGATCAAACATTTTAACAAAAGATTTTAAAATTTAATCTAATTAACCAACTTTTGGTTTGTATTTCCGGTATATAGAGAATGCCTCTACTAAATTTTGCCTCAGTATTAATGTTAAAAACCAGACTTGCCAACAGCCAAACTCCCGTCAACCTCAAGTGTTACATCTAAACCAGCTTGGGATGATTTAGAGCTTCATGACACGGCACATTATCCTGTAGGGCTGCACAATTAATCACATTCATCATTCAGCTTCAGCTCTACACAATGACAAAAACAATCCAGTAATCAAACAGTGATTTTGGTTTATTCTGCTGTGAAGTTTTGCAGTTTGGACATTGTAAAATGGCAGGAAGAGAAAAGTGACTCATGGTTGGTGGAAAATGTCCTGTGGTGGACGACACCTCAGACGGGTAAACAGACCCAAACCAGGCAGCAAAAGGAAAGAAAATAATTTGCAGTTATTTCATTTGTTTGGCAGAAGTTTAGATTCTAAGAAAGATGTGGATGAAAGGGGCAAGACATCTTTCAGCAGGGGTGCCCAAAGTGCAGCCTGAGTAAAAATAAAAAAGAATTGAGTAAAAAGGCAAATCAAGCACTGAGTAATTGTTGGATCATAGGAAGTGTTATATTGTTTAGACATAATGCAGACAGACAGATTTATTAATTCAGAACAAATACTTTTTCTTAATCCTTTATTCAACATAAAACTGGTGTAGGTACCAGATTGACTCGGGCTGCCAGATTGACTCGGGGGTCTGCGCCTTTTGATGACGTCATAATATGGCAACTCCGCCCGTCACTATATGGCAACGCCACTCGTAACGATATGGCAACTCCACTCAAACAAACTACATTGCGCCCGCGGTCTCTATTTGTCACAAATCTATTTTATTTAGCCAATAAACGGTAATCGTTTGGCACTGTCCGTTAATTGACCAAATACCTATAATACATTAAAACATTAATTCTTCATTAATTTTACGCGTCATTGGGCGGGATCTGCCTATGCTGAGATGCGTCAGAGCGTCCTCCATCTTAAATGTGGCAAATCTGCAGTTTCTCAGTCACTTAAACAGTATCAGAGGGACTTTAATCTCTGAATATACTTTGTATTCGTAGTATTTTTGTTTTTGTAATATTACAAGTTTATTTTTTGTATCCCTTTAGTTTCATTCTCCTTTTAATTTATTCTCGTTACAAATGCAGACCGCGGGCTCAATATAGTTTGTTTGAGTGGCGTTGCCATAATGTGACGTCATCGGGAGGCGCAAGGCCCATGGCGAATTCGGTGACGTCATCGGAAGGCGCAGGGACCATGGAGAATTTCTTCGTAAAATTGTCCGTTTACAAACCGCAATCTCGCTTTCAAATAAAACCTACACCCCGCTATAATTACTTTAGTAAGCTGTCCAGACCAATCAAAATGTTTTGCGCAATTGTGCAAACGTTAAAACAATTATGTATTGTGACGTCATCAAAAGGCGCAGGCCCCCGAGTCAATCTGGCAGCCCGAGTCAATCTGATACCTACACCGGGCATACACTTAATGATTTTTTGCCCCTCTCTGGTCGATTGTCCAGTCCAGGGAGAATTTTTCATCATGTAATATATAGGGGGTAACGAGGGGCGATCAGCTTCTCGCAACCACCTCCCAATCAGGAATCGTGAGGTCGGGAGAAAATAAAACGTGTTTCAATTTCAGTCGGCCATCTTGGGATAATCACACAGTGCGCAAACAAGGATTCTTCTTCCTTCTCTCAGAGGAAAACACAGAAGCATGGCGGGGGTGCGGGTGAAATGGAGTTCTGTCTGTAAAATTGACAGACAGTAGTAGCCGCTTTTGCTTAGCCATGTTTTTGTCCAAATACGTCGTCACCTTTTTATTTATTTTTTTTTTTAGGGCATTTTTTTAGCACAATATTGCACATATTGCCAAGGCAGCGCGTTTCTCTTTAGTGAGCTTAATATTCCTCTTCTTCTCGTTTGGCTTCCAGATAGATGAGTCCGAGTAGCGCCAACTCACTGCGGAGCTGATTTTGACGTGGTTTTTAGACATACAGTGTGATCGCATGTGTAGATCGCATTAGAGCGTCTGGCCGCACAGTGTGAGAACAAACATCGTGAGCTGTGAACTCACACTGTACGACGAAACCCTGCAGTTTTGTCGTACAGTTTAAGCTGTAGATGCGTACAACAATTGAAAAAAGTTGCAGTTAAAGTAACATTTTAAGAGTTAAGTTTAACAGTAATCCGAGTGCACTCTGAATTAGTGTTAAATTAACTCTCTATATAGCGTATATATCTCACTCCAGTTGTTGTTGTAATAACTCTAAAAGACTCAATGTACTTTCACACTGCATATTTAAAACTGGAATTTACTGTTTATTGGTACATTCAGAGGAAGGAGCAGAAGCTATGTACAGCAATGGTATGCAGGCTAGTTGATTAATACACAATCAGCTGTTAGGCTCCCAGTGTTGCTCAAAATGCAAAAGAGGAACAATATTTAAAGCATTAAGGAAAAAAATCTCAATTAAAAACAAATATTCAATTATTCAAACTGACCTTGAATTTATTGCTAAAGTAAAATTTTTTCTCCTGATCATTTTAAATATCTTGACTGGAAATAAAAATGATTTCTAAATCTTTTGTTGAGTAAGTAGGTAACAGGAAATTGACTATCAACCCTTTTGTGTTTTTAAACGTATAAAAACTATAAATAAAATTCCTAAATTGCCATTTTTACAGCAGCAGAAATTAGCAAAATGCAACTTTTGGGACAATATCATCTAAAAAACAATATATTTATAAACCAGAATGATATAAAATTTAAATATGACTTCCCTACGACATTAAGTGCCTAATCTTCTTTATCCTTTTAAAAGTAAACAAAAAATCTTAAGACATAGAATAAATACTAAATATAGTATTTACTGTACTCTATAGCAGAGCTATGGTGATTAGATGTGGAGCATGACTCAGTTAAAGTGGCTCTGGTTATATTTTTTATCAGTCCTTTTTCACACAGGTATCTACTTTTACTCAAGTCAAGACTGTAATGTTTGACACCACATGAGGGAAAGGAGTCCAACTTCTACGGAAGAGGATTAGGGCCACTGGAAAAAAAAAAAAAAGTTAACTGATTTTTAAAGTTTATTTCGGTTTAACATGGGGGAAAAGTCAGAATTCTGAGATTAAAGTCAGAATTCTGACTTTAATCTCAGAATTCTGACTTTTTTCTCAGAATTCTGACTTTAATCCCAGACAAAAAAGTCAGAATTCTGAGATTAAAGTCAGAAGTCTGACTTTTTTCCCATGTTAAACTGAAATAAAATTTGAAAATCAGTTAACTTTTTTTTTTCCACTGGCCCTAATCCTCTTCCGTAAACTTCCTATGATCTCAAAGGTGTTAATGTAGCGTCTGATGCGATACATTAGAGCCTTTCAGTTGTGGGATTTTTTTGCAGAAGTAGAAGAACTTTAGGATGCCTGGGCAAAAATGTAGCTTCTTTTGCAACAGACTGCATCCAGCTGTTCAATGATGATGCTCAGTGGATTTGTGCTCTTAAAGAAGAATGGGGCAATTGCACTTTGAAAGCTAGGTACTGACTCACAGCATAGGAGTATCTGGGTTTATTTTTTGAGTTTGTGCAGATGGTGGTGCTACTGCAGGCGTAAACATGCTTGTTACCTTTCCTGCTTTTAGACAATAAATCCATGTCTTTTTACTTTTCTCTATTTTTTTTTTTTTTGTACCAGAAAGACTTTGTCAAATCAAATGCCCAAAGTGAAAAGCTAAATTTAATCCCCCAGTTGGATGAATCTCTTTTCCTTTTGGATGATTTTGAACACATGAGGCACCATGATCAGTTAAACAGCATTAAGGTCTAATAAACAGTATCAGGAAATGTATATACTGGTATGGCAACGATTTAATTAGGGTGCAATCACTAAATAGTATGGTTTTCTCTGCATTGGCACTTCTAAGAATAGAGTCATTTGTGTGATAACTTCCACCAGTCTGAAAATTAACTTATTTAGGCTACCTTTTCTTCAGAATGAGCCATCGATGCTCATAAATGTCAACAACAAAGGCTTGAGCTGTAATTCCTTGTTATAAAAGTGCAATCACTAAAGAGCACAGTTTCCTCCACTCTGGTACATCCAAAAATAGAGCAATTTGTGTGATGACTTCAAACCAACTTATTTAGGTTACCTTTTCCTAATGCCTTGGTATAAATGTCAACGATGAACGACTAAAGCTTGGGCGGCACGATTGACTTCCACCGAGTTTATCCTCAGATGAAATAAAAAGCATGGTGCAAGCAGGGGTAATTATTCTATTTTATACAACTGAATTCATACATTTTTATGTAAATTTAAAATAGATTTATAAGAAGGGGCATGTTGCTGCATTTTGCCGGTCATTTCCAGTGTCAGAGCTGCTGCTGGTGTTGTTGGTGCAAAAGCAGGACAGCATGGAGGGTAGAAAGAGATTCTGGACGTGTTAAAGTCGAGGACCCTCTCTAGCCTTTATTTGGTTGACCGCCTGTTGTCGCTGCTGTCCCTGATTAGTTTAGTAATAGTTTTAACTTTCCTTCTTTAACTTCTTGCTTGGTTGTTAGAATGTAGTCATGACTAACCATTAGCTCAGACACTTTTCAGGTTACCTTGCCCAGCTCCTTCTGTACCTTATCCTCTATTCAACCACCAAGCAGAAAGGATAAAAAATGATGGTGTCTCATGATTGGACCATGGACCAATCAGTTTTCTTCAGTATCAAAACACGCTCAGTAGCTGTTGTGAGTTCTTTTGAAAGCAGTGTGTCCGATTGTTGTATAATCTGATAGAAGTAATCAGATTATCACCTGTTTAAATCCAGATCAGCAATTTCCTGGTATTGGTTTTTAGCATCCTTATGGTGAGTCCGGCCGGGTTGAGGATCATCACCTCCATATCTGAGGCCATGGTTCTCCACCAGAGAAAGGTAGACTCCCCTCTTCAGGTCGGTGGAGATTCCTTGTCTCAAGTGGAGGAGCTCAAGTATCTCAGGGTCTCTTTCATGAGTGAGGGAGGGATGGAGCGTGAGATTGATGGAGGGATCAGTGCGGCGTCTGCAGTGATGCGGTCTCTGTATCAGACTGTTGTGGTGAAGAGGGAGCTGAGTCAGGGGGCAAAGCTCTCGATTTACCGATCGACCTACGTTCCCATCCTCACCTAGGGTCATGTGATCTGGGTAATGACTGAAAGGACAAGATTGCAAATTCAAGCGGCCGAAATGAGTTTCCTTCGCAGGGTGGCTGGGTGCACCCTTCGAGACGGGTAAGGAGCTCAGTTACCCGGGAGGAGCTCGGAGTAGAGTCGTTGCTCCTCCACGTCGAAAGGAGCCAGCTGAGGTGGTGCGGGCATCTTTTCGCCTCCTGTTCGCCTTCCTCGGGAGGAGTTCCAGGTATGTCCCATTGGGAGGAGGCCTTATGGAAGGCCTAGGACACGCTGGAGGGACTTTGTCTCTGAGCTGGCCTTGTGTCGCCTTGGGGTCCCTCCAGAGCAGCTGGAGGAGGTGTGTGTGGATCGGGAAGTCTGGGAATCTGTTTAGACTGCTGCCTCCGCGACCCGGCCCCGGATAAAGCGGAAGAAAATGGATGGATAGTTTTTAGCATAAACAAGTGGTGTGGTGTGATAAGTTCGTGGTGTCCCTTCAACGGACCCCAGGCAGAATATTGTGTACAGCGGGGGTGCCTTTACATGTCTCATTTCCGTGCGGAGGGTACATGCGGCCTGCATATACAATGCTTAAAAGGAAAAGAATTACTTGACTTCTAGTCAAACAATTACATTCAAAGTGAAAGATGTCCTTTTGCAGAGAAGATCATCCTCCGTTACCTCAATCTTTCTGTGGATGTGGGGAGCTCACCTTCAACCATTTGCTTCCTGCGTTGTCAATTTAACATGTGAAAGGCACCTCTGCAAAAACCAGAAAGCCCCACAGAGTTTTTCAATCACCAGAGGCAAAAGGGCTGCAGAAATAAGACAATTCCGATTTTTTTTTTATCCGATTTTTTCCCCGTTGCCGTTCACATTTTCAAATATATGCGACTTATAAGCAGTGTTGGGCACGTTACTTTGAAAAAGTAATTAGTTACTAGTTACTTCTCTCAAAAAGTAACTGAGTTAGTAACTGAGTTACTCCACAATAAAAGTAACTAGTTAGTAGTAAAAGTAACTATTGCGTTATTTTTGCGAGTGTATGAATCAATCAATCAATCAATCCATCCATCCATCCATCAATCATCCATCCATCATCCATCCATCCATCCATCCACCAATCATCCATCCATCCATCCATCCATCCATCCATTCATCCATCCATCCATCCATCCATCAATCATCCATCCATCCATCATCCATCCATCCATCCATCCATCCATCCATCCATCCATCAATCATCCATCCATCCATCCATCATCCATCCATCCATCCATCCATCATCCATCCATCCATCATCCATCCATCCATCCATCCATTTATCCATCCATCCATCCATCCATCCATCCATCCATCCATCCATCATCCATCCATCCATCCATCCATCCATCATCCATCCATCCATCCATCATCCATCCATCCATCCATCCATCATCCATCCATCCATCCATTCATCCATCCATCCATCCATCCATCCATTCATCCATCCATCCATCCATCCATCATCCATCCATCCATCCATCCATCCATCAATCAATCATCCATCCATCCATCCATCATCCATCCATCCATCCATCCATTCATCCATCCATCCATCCATCCATCCATCCATCCATCAATCATCCATCCATCCATCCATCCATCCATCCATCATCCATCCATCCATCCATCCATCAATCATCCATCCATCCATCCATCCATCCATCCATCATCCATCCATCCATCCATCAATCAATCATCCATCCATCCATCCATCATCCATCCATCCATCCATCCATTCATCCATCCATCCATCCATCCATCCATCCATCCATCCATCCATCCATCAATCATCCATCCATCCATCCATCCATCCATCCATCCATCCATCATCCATCCATCCATCCATCCATCCATCAATCATCCATCCATCCATCCATCCATCCATCCATCCATCATCCATCCATCCATCCATCCATCCATCCATCATCCATCCATCCATCCATCCATCCATCCATCCATCAATCAATCATCCATCCATCCATCCATCATCCATCCATCCATCCATCCATTCATCCATCCATCCATCCATCCATCCATCCATCCATCCATCAATCATCCATCCATCCATCCATCCATCCATCATCCATCCATCCATCCATCCATCCATCCATCCATCCATCCATATTTCTCTCTTTCTCCATATAGGCTAATGATCGTTCACGTTCTCCATAGTTCTCCTGTGGCGCGAGCACAGGGCGGCTGTTACGCGCCTTTAGCGAGCATGCGCATTTCCTGTCGCTTGCGCGGTGAATTGTGTCGCTGCGCTGTGTGGAGAAGCTGGGGAAACCGTATCTGATGGGGAAACGCAGCACGACTATTTCCATCTGGAGAGCGCTGTTTTGCTGCTGGAGTCCTCCTCACTCTCCATCCTCCCCTCTCTCATGACGCGCGCACGAGTCCTATCATGAAAAAAGGTTAATTGTGCGACCTGAGTAACGTGCAGTAACGGGGTGTCGGCAATTGTAACTGCCTTATAGTTACAGTAGGAGTAATAATTTTGATTACTCGTAACTAAAAAAGGTAGTGGCCTTAGTAACGCCGTTACTTTCAACGCTGTTACTCCCATCACTGCTTGTAAGTGATCTCCTGTGTGAACTCCATTCATACAACGGAAGTATCCCACATGCGCAGTAGGGGACGCAATGACGTCACAAACAAGCGTGCTCTGTGTTTACGGAAGTAAACATGGATGGTAGTGCTGGAGTGCGTCTTGTGATCTTTCCCAACCTTAAAAAAACTCAATGTTTTCAAGATGGTTAAAAATAAATACTACTCTCCTCATTATCGTCTGCCATGATTGTTGGTTTTCTTGCCACTTCCGTGACCTAGAATATTGACTTATGTCGGGGTTAATGGCGTACAGGTTGGATGAATTTGACCTGGCTTCAAAAGATCAGATTGGTATCAGATTTAGGACCAAAGGGCCAACTGCAAAAACTATCTAAAAATAAGTAGACATTTCTTAAATCAAGTGTATTAACCCTTAATTTGAGCAGGTAAATAAGATAGTTTGCCAATGGAATGAGTATTCTTACAGTTAAAACAAGATAATTAGATAATATGCACTTGAAATAAGACAACGCAATCGTTTTTTCTTATTTCAAATGTAAATTGTCTTGTTCCCTTGGCAAAATGTCTCACTTACCTCATCAATTCAAGGAAAAAATGCACTTATTTTAAGAAAAAATTTTTTATTTAGATACAATTTTTTTGCAGTGCGGTCGCATTGGAAAAAATCAGATCTGTGTTGTTCAGACTGTCATGAAAAGATGGGATCCAGGTCGCATGTGGGCAAAAAAAATCTGATTTGGGTCGCTTCAAGCTGCTGTGTGAATGTAGCCTTAGTTGAACTTCATTCCAACATAAGATTTTTTTCATTTTCTATTCAAACTCCAAGCTTTATCTTCTTTGTGTTTTTAAATGCAGCAGCAGTAATCCCCAAATTAACCTCTAGCCAAAGCTTTGACCTATCTGGCGATGATGTCAACCTATGGCTCAACTTTATACTTTGAGCACAATAACTGCATAGAAAACAGTCTAATAATTGTTTCCTGAAACACCTGAGTTTTAACACATTTCACACAGAGCGTAGATGTTTTCCAGTAAGAGTAGGCCAGTAAATTCAGATACCATTAGTGGGTTTAAAATGTTCCTATCAAATGCTGTTTAGTGCGGCTCCTGTGGAGCAGCCTTCTGCTAACAAAGGTGATTATATTTTTTGCCTCATCCATTATACACACCTTAGTCAGTTTGGGCTTTCATATCCTTTTCTGAATTGAATAATTTATCCATGATTTGGAACATTAGGTCGGTATTTCATCTGGACAAAACAAGGCTGATAAACTGCATGGATCCATTAAACTCTAAAATAGCTTGGACATGGTGTACTGATTCCTTTAAATCTGTTTTTTTAGTGTAACTGACAGTTCACTGCTGTGAAAAACAACTTACCCAACTTGCCCTACTCCTCCTTGATATTTGGCTTCTCAAAGCAAAATCGTTTCATAACCATTAATATAGATTCAAGGCATTTTTTTTTTTAGGCTTTTTGAAGATTTAAAGCTTTTTGCAGCACCTTAGATTTGTACTGTCTTCAGTTTCTTGATACTTTTTTCAGTGGTTCTCTTGTTGGGCAGGGAGGCCACTTAAATCTAGTTTGTTAGTGCGCTTCTGACACTTAAAAATCAAGCATTTTTGTCAGATATCTGTTGTTTATCTTTCCTAGATACAGTTTTAAATAGGACCGGTCCAATAGATATCGTTAAGAAGCGGCGCTGTTTCTAATTTGATCTCATTTGACCTCGACTGACAGTAGGTGAGTCCATCACTGCACCTGCAGGATCAGACTTGAGATAAACAGCCGAGAATAAAACAATCCTGCAATAGAATCAAAACCGCAAAAAAAAAAAAAGGTTTTCAACTTAACATTTTGAGCTCAAATGTAGACATTTCACACAAGCAGAAGTGAAATGAATTATTGAAAATGATTGCTGTACTGTTACTTCGTATATATGGAAGGCCAAAAAGGCCACAAGTTTAATTAATTGAAAAGAGGAACTAATTATTTTTGTACATGTAAAAATGTTATCAAATCCATAAACATATTAATATTCTAAATATATATACTGTTGTGAATACTACATAAATAAACTGAATTGAAAATTTTAATTGAAAGCTTACCAGAAGATTATGAATATATTAAAAAACTAGAACTGGAATTTGTAATTAATTAATAGGTTATTCAAATCAAGGGTAAAAGTAGTTATTTATTATCAGTTGAATGATTATAATTGTAATTTGCTTACTGACCAGGGTTTTAGTGTATTACATAAAAGGTTGGACTCCTGAATCCAGCTGTTAAAAATCAAGTTGTCTTTTGCCAATTTAGTAATTAACCATTTAAAGCCTGATCCAAAAATAAAACAAAACAGAAAATTACTTTTTTTTGGTTTGAAGTCCTTATTTGCCCTGTTAACAAAATATGTAAAAAGAAAAAACAGAAATACATTTTTGATATTAATAATTTATTACTATGCGATAAGTCAAGATTATTTTACTGGCTGTTATCAGGTATATCTGATTGTGTACAATAGGATTTTGAGCAAAGTTTTTACCATTGAATTATGCAAAAGGTGTCAGACAAACCGTATGTATCAAATACGATACATTTGGCATTATAGGTAGTGTTGCGCCGATGCCACTTTTTGTCCCCGATACCAATACCCGATACCTGGCTGTGCAGTATCGGCCGATACCGATACCATAATAATGTAAAATAATTGCCATCATGGCTTTGTCAAGCTGCTGCCTACCTTTGTGAAGCAGGAAAAAATCTAATACAAAGTGAATCCAGTAGAACTTTTTATTGCCTACCAGGAATGGGGGACAATAGTTGAATAAACTTATGGCTCTCAAAATGGTATCGGTGCCCTATTTGTCGATACCGATACCACCATTTTAGGGCAGTATCGGGGCCCCGTCCGATACTGGTATCGGTATCGTTGCAACACTAATTATAGGGTTAACGAAATGGCTCTTAGTAACGTTATTAATCACCAACCAAATAAATGTGTCTCTGTTCATTCTGATGCCACAGAAAGAAGCGTGAATATAGCCTGAGTTGTCGAAAGTAGAAAACAATAATTGTCAGTCCTGAAGGAAAGTACTGCGTTCTAAGCCTGAGCTCTGCCATTTAACAAGGTGACAAAAAAGTCTCCGCTTATGTCATAAAACGGGATATATGGACCCAGTATTCAAGGTGAGACAGCCAGTAGGAAAGTTTATTAAAACGTTTACTGTTTTACATCATGTGGCAACATTCAGTCAATCATGAAGCGTAACATCACTGGCATGAAGCAGGATCCCAGTAGATCTGGTAGCTACACCCGGCTCGCCTCACCAGTTTGTCCAGTCTGGAGGTGTCCTTCTTGGATGTGCTGCTCTACCACGGTTTAGAAGAGGACACCGGCATCCACAGACTGCTAGAACATCTACAGCAGCTTATTACAGATTATTTAATCTTGCAATAGTAAAAAAATATCATGTTTTTCAAATATGACTATGCTAATACAGGGTTCCTACAACATAAGGCAAGTTAAATTCAAGACTTTTTAAGACTTTTTAATGCCACTTGAAATAAAAATTTAAGACCAAATTCACAAGAAACACAAGAAAAACCCACTTGCGACAACTTAACCCAAAGGTTTATTTTAACATAAAACCACTGCACTAATGTTTCAAATGTTGAAAAGCTTCCCAAACAGGAAGAAAGCTAAAAACACACAAATGACAGATATATTTTAACAATTATTTAAGTGAATTCACAAACTTTGTTTTAGCAGAGAACAAAACAAATCAGTTTTAAAGCCACAACATAACCAGTGCTAAGTCTTTTTTGCAGCTATTTTTCTTTGTATCGTTTTCTTAGTATGTTTGATTTGGTGATAAGTGGAGGCGTTGCAGAGACAAGGGTGGAACTAAACTGAGAAATACCGGCTGTTTCTCTGTAACTCCATTTTGACGCTTTAAATGCTTTTGACGCTGATGTTTTAAAAATTAAGACCTACGAAAGACTGATTTAAGACATTTTAATACCAATTAAGGCCTTAGTTTTATTTTGAAGAATTCAATGCCTTTTAAGACTTTTTAAGGTGTGGTACATGGTCATATTTCGCATACATTACTGTTAAGATTTCATAAAAACTCAAGGTTGATTGTATTTTCACTAAGACAAATATTAAACTAAAACCAGTAGTGTCCTATAAAATGTTTTTTTGTCCTCAAAGTATCACAAACATGTAATGACAGCCCTAACAGGATGATCTCCCCCGATTCTCACTCAGTTGGGGCGCAAAAGCTCAAAGAAAGCACAACCTCTCAGCAGCCGAGGCAGAGAGAGGAGCTGAGGTCATGAAGGACACAACACCCAATCCAAAAACAATTTTTGGTTGACAGTAAAAGCAAAAAATACAAGCTTCTTATAAGAGATCTGGGAGACTTTGAGAACAAGTTAGTCTACTGGAGACCAACCAACACCCCAAATGACACAAAACATTTTTTATTTGGGAAAGAAGCGTATTATTTTCCAGAGAACGGCTAAACAAAAGGCTAATTTAGGTTAAAACATAAACTCCAGCTGGCCGGGTGAAGTGAGCAACGAAAAAAAAAAAGACTCCCTGGAATTAAAAGGTCAAAATTACGAGGTTTGTTTCCCTACAGCAGGACATACAAGTTCAGTAATCTGGGATACCAACCCGCTGAAATACTCTTGGCTGCAATCTGCAGGAATATAATAACAATAATAAAAAAAGAAAATTACAATGCAACCAAAGGATTAAGCAGTGACCCTTCCTTGAACCACATGTTGTTTGCATTGTGAGATAAGCCTGGAAGGTCATTCTATAACGTCTCGAATCATCTGCTGGGGTCAAAGCGGCAGACGTCTCAGATGTCCCTGCGGCATTAAAAGTATTAGTTGGAAAACAAACAAAAAAAAGATGTTATAAAAATAGAAGAATGTAAAAATGACAAGAGGAGGGAACCACATCCTCAGCTATGTCAATGTTGCAGAGTTTAGATGTATTAATTTAGGCATCTAGAGCTGCAGTAATTAGACCCCAGTAGGATCCATGTAACAGCATGAAAGCAGCTTCATGTTATGTCTGTTTTGCATTAATATACAATGAACTTATGCGTGAATTTTAAAGGCTTCCCCACTGTGACTAGCATGTAGTTTCCAAGTAAACACCCCTGACCTTATGGGCAGCATATTTTTTTTTCTCATTTTCCCAGAACAGAGGTTTTTAATGGCTGTGTTTGACAGGCAGCAGCTGCACATACTGCGTGAGGAGCAATGTGCGCTCTTAGGAAATAGGTGTGTGGGAGTGTAAAGGGGAGAGAAAAACAGTCAACTAGAGAGAGTGAACCAAACAATGAATTGCATGTCTATGCCGAGGGTAACATCTATATTTCCTAGCCTCCATATTCAGGTTACCTGTATCTGCAGCGATCAGAAAAGACCACGCAGTGACTCATACGCTGTCCATCTAGTAAATAACAGTAAATCCGAGCTGGCATTGCCAACATTGATGAGCAGAAAATGGGATGAGCAGCATTAGGAAGAGATAAATCCCCACATCTGAAGGATTATGGTTATTTTGACAAATCTGAAATGCTTTTCATATAGAAAAGTAATTACATGGGAAATATTAAAGTCAGCAAAAAAAATGTATCTTTCTTGAATTATAGCACATACTTTATTAATTCATAGGACTTCCAGTGGCATCTTAGACAGATGGCAGTTTGTTTTTCCTGAAACCTCTAAGAAGGAAACGTCTGTCTGTCTTGTTTGATTCCTGCTAAGTTATAGAATATTATCCTTAAAAGGGATTGCATCTCTGGCAGTTCACTTTGCTAGATTAAATGCTGAATTGCTTTATATTAATGCATTTGATTATTGATCAGATTTTACATCTGTTTTTTTGGTAATATGGGAATACATGGGAAGAAAATAGGGTCCAGGAATTATGTCACTAAAACATGTGATGAGGAGAGGGAGGAATGCGTCAATTAAAGACCTTACAGTACATTTCATTCATGCACATCAGTTAAATACTTTCCCCCTTTTCAATATGGAGTATTCTCAATATATCAGACACTGACGTCTGTGCTGCTCCCAGGAAATCAGACTCCTCTCTAACCTTTGTGGTCTTGATCAGCAGTATATCAGGTTTTTTAAAGTGTTTATTTGGTCTTTGGAGATCCACTGAGAAATTTGCTTGATTTATCTGATTCTCAGCTTCTGCTTCTGCTTCTGTCTCCTTGAACCCCAGTCGGCCTCAGCAGATGGCCGCTCACACTGAGCCTGGTTCTGCTGGAGGTTTCTTCCTGTTAAAAGGGAGTTTTTCCTCTCCACTGTCGCAACAAGCATGCTTAGTGTGAGGGAATGTTTTCTAGTCATAGAGTCGATGCAATCAACTGGTTTTCCTTAGATAGAAAACTTTGAATCAGTTTGACTGGATGATCTGGTTGAATTGTAAAGTGCCTTGAGATGATATGTGTTGTGAATTGACGCTATAGAAATAAACTGAATTGAATTGAACAATCCAGGTAGAAAAAAAACATAGACATGATGTCATACCAAAGAAGAGAGCAACAAAAACCTTAAACCTTTTTCACAGTCCCGAGCAAATGCACACTACTTGAGGGATTGCAAGCCAGTGCCATTAACCTTCAATTGAAGCCTTGTTAGGAGGTAAGCTGGGGTGTTAAAAGGATCTAACACACATTTAAGCTGACAGACTCAGTTCAAGTCCACCAGGAAAACGCTTGTCTCACCGATTGGTTAAGTTCAGGACATAATATTCTTGGTAAGAAAGTAAAAAAGTGATTCAGTGAAATAAATATGAAACATAGATATTAGTAATAAAGCAACTAAAATCAACCATATGGTAAAATATATAATAAAAATTCAATTCAGTTTATTTCTATAGCGCTAATTCACAACATATGGCACTTTACAGTTCACCAGACCATCCAGTCAAATTGATTCAAAGTTTTCTATGGAAAACCCGTTGATTGCATTGACTCATTAAATAGAAACCAATCCTTCACACTAAGCATGCTTGTAGTGACAGTGGAGAGGAAAAACTCCCTTTTAACAGAAAGAAACCTTCAGCAGAACCGGGCTCAGTGTGAGCGGCCATCTGCTGAGGCCGACTGGGGTTCAAGGAGACAGAAGCAGAGATACAAAAAGGCAACTGTAAACCAGCTCTACAGGTGGCGCCATCCAGGAAACACACGGCCAGGCAGACGAGCTCCGAGCCAGCTCAAATGTCAGAGGAAATATAAGCAGAGAACAGAAGTAGAGTCTCTGCAGATGGTTGGATACTTTGCTTATACCCACAATAACTCACAGAACTGGAAAAAGGTTATACTCCTATAAAATAGTGCATTAAATCCTTTCTCCTGGAATGATTAAGTGAGATTGTGTTTTAAACTCATTGAGTTACATGTCACTTTAAAAAGAAACATATTACAGCTGCAGTAGGAGAGCACTGAAAAGAAAAAACCATAAAGCTAAGGTTATGAAAAGTTTACTCCTTTTTATCTTGGTGTTCGTTAGAGATGCCAGGACTAATCATCCGATATACATTTTCAGTTTTTTGCCTCCCACAGGTTAGGAGATACAGACAGAGGTACGTAGCAGCCCAGACCGAGAGAAACAGTGACTCATAGATGTCTGTCATAAATTGTTTAATCAATATTCAGTTGCACCTGGCATTATCATTTTTATCACCAATGCATTCTGTGTTTTTCAATATAAACTGTAATTTATACAGTGGAAACATTTATATGGCGTCTTTTGTAGATTATAAATGGGAATTTTAGCATTTAATTTATTCTTCTTAAAATATATTTTCAGGAACCAAAAGCAAGAAATGAGACAGGATTATTGCTTTATAGACGACCGAATAACCTGATCTGATCCGAGATTGTTTTTTTGTGTTTAGGTTTAAGGTCAGCTTTCATTTAAATTGAAAATAATTAGCTTTCTGGAGTGAACAGTGACAGGCTTTGGTTTTTGTCTGGTTCTGATGGACGATTTCACTTTCAGATACTCTAGAAATCTTGTCTCTCTCTGATAAAGGCACACATGTTTGTTTCTGCATATCTTACCCTACTTAATTAAGTTTACTATCCACTTCTTATCAGCTTCGTATTTGTGTCATCCACCAAGAAATCATTGTTCAATCTGTCTGTGCCAGGCAACAATCACAGAGAGGTCGTGTGGTCCCTTACAATGCCATTCTGTATCCATGGGTGTGTTGTCTAGCAGACAGCCATGATAATAGAGGCTTGTCTGTGCTCCCTCGCCGCAACATTGACCACTGAGTGAATTATCCAGCTGACAGGGAGCAGCAGCTCAGCTCAGGCGGAGGATGTTGTTAATATGCCGATGAGAGCTCGCATCTTTGCAAGTCTAAGGCATGCTGGCTTGATGCAGCTGCCTGTCACCTAATTGGGAATCATTTAGCAGCAGCTTGACCGACATTCGCAACATTTCAACGGGGGACCACCTATGTGAACGCTTTCATAGGCGATTGAAAGCTAATAGCTAGAAAATTAAAATTAATTGCTGTGCGCTGTGTCACTGGGGCATACACTATTGTGCTTTTCTACTGCTGCTTAAAAAGTGTTTTGGATGTCTCCAAAGGCTTAATTTAAGTCCCGTTTCTCTTCAAACACAAAATCTGACTTAAACGCTAGATTTTATTCATTTAAAAGGAAGATTTTCCCTCTGATCAGTGTTGCTGCTTCCAGTCACTTACTACAGTATATCTTGGTTTAGTAAACTGACGGGAATTGAGATGCAAAATATTTGTAGTCTTAATCTAAGATTTCAGATTTTTTGTTTATTTATTTAGCATCATAATCCTCTTAAAGGGCTTTACATCATGCTATGTTCATGTCAACTGTGTTTTCAGTGTAAAAAAGGTGTCCAACGCCCCATCTTTGACGGCTGCAGTAAAGTCAAACATGCATTGAGAGCATTTTTGAGGCCCTTGATGAGCTTCAAACAAAGTATTTACAGAGACATTGGAGACCCATTGTTTCTGGTGTACAGTGGCAGATGCAACGGAGAGAGTGGTTTTGCTTTATTAGCTGTGATGAGTGCAAACAAGTAGCTTTATAATGTTTTTAAAGGAATAGTACACCCAAAACATGATTAGCCTTCATTTTCTACTCACCCCCATGCTGAACAACACTCTGGAGTACTTTTTTGATATCTCAAATGCATCTGGAGATCTGGGAGGCTTCTTGCTGTCTGCTGATATTCAAATAATGGAGGTCTATGGCGCCCGAGGCAGAAAGGTCCATAAAAGTCCACAAAAAACGTGTCAATATTCCTGCATACTGCTCGTCCAATGTATTCCAAGTGTCCTGAGTGGGTAGCGTCCATAATTTACTCGAAACGAAGTCATTTAGAATGTTTTTAGAGCATAAAGAGTAGTGTATAGGATTTCCTGAAAGCGCGTTCACGACGCTACGGAAACCGCGGCAGACCAACCCAGACGAAAGTGCGAGTAAATTCTGGATGCTACCCACTCTGGACACTTGGAATACATTGGACGAGCAGTATGGAGGAATATTGACACGTTTTTTGTGGACTTTTATGGACCTTTCTGCCTCGGGCGCCATAGACCTCCATTATTTGAATGTCAGCAGACAGCAAGAAGCCTCTCAGATCTCCAGATGCATTTGAGATATCAAAAAAGTACTCCAGGGTGTTGTTCAGCATGGGGGTGAGTAGAAAATGAAGGCTAATCATGTTTTGGGTGTACTATTCCTTTAAGGGCGACAGTACACCTCAAAACATCATCTGCAGTCAGTTCATCAGTATCATCATCATACTCCATTCAGTTCCAACTTACTGACTTTGTTGCTATATTTAGGAACTTTTCATACCCCTATAGCAACTTTTTTTCTTTTTAATGCTTCTGGCAACAATTCTAGCAACTTTTTTCTGTGCTGTTGGAAACTTGGGAGATAAAAAGTACCAATTGCTGTCTTCAGCAAGCAGTGAAAGAGAGAGCCCCTCCCTTCTCCAAAGCAATGACAGGTGGTCAGACTTAGCAGCAAGCCGAGCCAGCAGTCAGAGAAAGAAGACTTTTCTTGTGTTGTTGGAGACTATGGCAACAACATGTAGGCATTGATGTCTCTGAGTTTACCGTCTTCAGTGAGCAGGGAGGGCTGCTGTGAGCCCTTCCTAAGCACTAACAGGCAGAGTCAGTAGGAACTGTGCCTGAATGACTCTCCTCTGCTACCTCATTGAAAATGAGTCACATTCTGCAAAGCTTCCACAGGTTTTCCCTAAAGCAGGATGTAAGAATAAAATTAAATACTAGATTTTTATGTCTTTGATACTATTGCACTAAAATAAACCCTTCCGTGCATTTATTTATACAGAGCCTCATCCATTGTGTGTGCCTATGCTGACTGCCCTTAAACTGAATTTTAACATGAGGTTGATTTATAAAGTATTGGTTCAGATAAAATAATAAAGATACTTTAAATTATACATTTTTATTTAGTTTTAATTATTATTCATTTTTTAGTTTTTAAACTTATTTACAGTGTTTTACTCATGAAATAATAGGTTAGACAAAGCTGAAAAGTAATGGAATTAGAGTCTTGATTTTTAATTGTAAAAGAGATGAAGAATATACTAATAATAGTGTGTAGGTCTGTAAACATTTTGAATAAAACCAATCAAGTATACAATTAGAAGTCAATAAAGAGAAGAAAAAAGATAAAAGAAATAATAATAAATATAATAAAAGTAAGCAGAAAGAATGTTAGCTGCAAAAAAGGGTTTTCTAGTATAATAGAAAGTGTTGCAACGATACCAGTATCGGGCGGGGCCCCAATCCAGTACTAAAATGGTGGTACTGGCGAGTACTAACAAATATATATATATATATATGTATATATATATATATATATATATATATATATATATATATATATAAGAAATAGGGCACCGATACCATTTTTAAAGCCAAAAGTTTATTCAACTATTGTCACTCATTCCAGGTAGGCAATAAAAAGTTCTACTGGATTCTCTTTGTTTTAGTCTTTTTCCTGCTTCACAAAGGTAGGCAGCTGACAAAGCCATGATGGCAATTATTTTACATCCAAGTAGTATGCAGTTCTTCATATACACACACACACATCAATTTCAAACAGATGGTATCGGTATTGGCCGATACTATCAGGACCAAAAAAGGCCAAAAAATGGCATTAGCGCAACACTTATAATAGATATACTCTACAACCCTCAAGTCAGAGCTCAAAATAAAATAAAAATAAGATTTTCTTTTTAACACTGATTTTTTTCATGGTAGAAGTTTATCACTTATTATTAAAGCAGTTGAATTTATAGTTTCCTGGTTAAAGTGATAAACAATCAGTTAATATAATTGAAAGAGTGATGAGAAAGACCAAATAATAGTATGTGGTTACTATTAACAGAGGTAACGATACATTATAAAAATTTAACAATGTGGTTTCAAATGAAGCATCAATGAATAGCCACTTTTTCTGAGGACCTGCTGTATATTTTTTTTCTCCTAAAATTCACTTCAGTGTAAATAGGTCAAGCCAGCAGTTAGCAAAATAAAGACAAGATCCGGCTGATGCCAGATGTCTACTTTTTCGCTTTGGATGGCCTCCAGTGAGTCACTAAACAACAGCAAACACCTATCAAGAGGCAACAGGGCTGTCCTCAAACAGCTTCAGTGATCAACAGATTTGAAATTGTTATATATTTTGTTTGTTCTTGTATTTAACAACCAGTGGAGAAGACTTCCTGAACTATTAAAGCTGAGCAAAGGTGTTGATACACCTGCAGAAACCAACTTCACGAAGGATCCAGTTCTGAGCAGATCTGTTGGCAGATATCCAGTAGGCTAGCCAGTGAGTCACCTCTAAGAGCTCCAAGCATAACAGCCAGCTTCTCCCCAATATCCCTGATTAAACTTGAATGCTCTCTCAGTTCTGTATGCCAAAAAGGCTTTTATTCTTCTCTTCTGAGCTTAGACATGAAACCGATCCTGTTTCAGGTTCCCGCTTCTGCACTGCAGACATAAGAGAGAGGAAACGTGTTAGTAGTCAGGAAATAATCTGGTTAAAATGACAAAAATTGTTTTGACAATGTGAAGGATTTACATATTTTATGCGCAGCAGGTTTTACTGTAGTAGTTAATCTATATTGAGCCTATATCACACTTATGGGAAAAGATGACATAAAGTAATTGCTTTGGTATTTTATTATAGTCATCGGTGGATGATGATGCCCACCTATTTTGCCATGTTTTCTAAAAAATAAATCACTGTGACTTTCTCTTTGGTTAAGACTTTATGAAGGTCTAACTTAAATTAGCATTTTTTTTTCTTTACCTGGTATAGTTAAAATAATGAATACATTTTTACATTTTGTCATTTTACAACCACAAATGTCATGTATCTTATTCGGATCACAAATTATTTGCAAATAGAAAGACATCCTATGTTTCTTTGCTCATGTAAACATCCTTGGTTTTCAGACCCAGTGCAAACAATTTGTTGTCAAAATCTCCATATTAATAAATGTGTTGCATAATTTTAGCATAGATATGTTTCTAAAGGCTTTAATGTTCAATCAAATAGAACAAGGGAAATCAACCTAAATGGAAAAGCTGCCAGGAGGCCTATACTGAATCTGGAGGAGCTGCAGAAATCCACAGTTTGGACAGTCTTTAGTAAAATAATGTGGTCTTTATGGAAGAATGGCAAAAGCAAAGTTTTTTTTTGAAAGAAATCCTCTGCTAACTGTTTAGTATGGGGCACAGTTTGTAAAGTTAGGCGAATTAGGAGCAATATTTATGGTTATTTAGCGTTTTTTTTTTTTTTTAAATAAGGGTTTTTTTTTTTTTCAATTAATTTCTTCACTCTCTTTCATTCATTCATTCATTTATAAAAATCTTACTTTGTTAAATAAATATGTAGTTTGGAGCTAAATATTTAGTTTGTGAATAAATAGTTAGTTGGTTAAATAAATAATTTGCTCCAAATTAAGTATTTATTATGCAAATTAAATATTTAGATTTAAAATAAATATTTAGCTCCCAACTAAATATTTAGTTTTTTTAAACAAATATTAAGTTCCAAAATAAAATCAAATAGAATATTTATTTGACATTTAGTTTGGAGCTACATGTAAAACAAGCTAAATATTTGGCTCAAAACCAAATATTTCTTTAACAAAATAACTATTTAGTTAACAAAGTAAGATTTTAATAAATGAATGAATGACAGTGAAAAAACGATTAAAAAACAAAACAAAAAACAATTTTTTCTCTTAAAACAGGTTAAATAACCATAAATATTGCTCCTAATTTTGGACTGCCTGGCTTTACAAACGTATTTTCCATTGTGATACGAAACAACTGTCAGTTACAATGACCCCAAGTTAAAATTGATTTACAGCAAGGTGACGAAGAATCTACATAAAAGACAATAAAACAATATAAATAGCGTAGATGTGCTTTTTGTAAAGTCTAACAATTTCATCACTGCTTTATGAAGGAAAATGTTGCCCTATTTTTAAGGAACAGAGGCAGCAGTAGAGCATCTTCACCCTGAAGAGAGCAGCACAGATAAAGAGCTTAAGAGTCTGTTTAATGTCTGCTGTTATCTTTATGGCCTTCCTTATCACTTTGTCCACATAAGTTAGATTAGCCTTCATTTTCTACTCACCCCCATGCTGAACAACACTCTGGAGTACTTTTTTGATATCTCAAATGCATCTGGAGATCTGGGAGGCTTCTTGCTGTCTGCTGACATTCAAATAATGGAGGTCTATGGCGCCCGAGACAGAAAGGTCCATAAAAGTCCACAAAAACGTGTCAATATTCCTCCATACTGCTCGTCCAATGTAATCCAAGTGTCCTGAGTGGGTAGAGTCCAGAATTTACTCGAAACGAAGTGATTTAGAACGTTTTAGAGCATAAACAGTAGTGTATAGGATTTCCTAATAGCGCCCCCATGCGCGCTCACGATTCTACGGAAGCCGGCAGACCAAACCAGCGCATTCAGCTCGGCAAAGAACTCATGCTCTTCCTCAACACTGAAGTCCTCAGACATTTTTCTTTCGTTGTTTCTTTCTTTGCACAGGCAAACAGCACATTTCTTCTTCTACGCTTGCATTATCGGCAGAGCAGACGCTGAATGCGCACTTTCTTCCGGTTTGGTTTGCTGGCTTCCGTAGAATCGTGAGCGCGCATGGGGGCTTCTTAAAATCTTCTCAGAGGCTTTGTGGCATTTCCAAACCAATATGTTCTACAAGGAGTAAGGATTCCTTCAATAGGCGCAAAATATATGCTAAAAACATTCATAGAGCTACTGACTCTGGAAGACACCAATTTCTCTGCTCAGCTTTGGTTTAAATAGTGAAAGTTCTCTTGAAATTGGTCAAAAACCACACCCAAATATCTGTAGCTGAGGACAGCAGCAATGAGCTTTTTTTGTATTAAAGTCGTAATGAAGCGGCTGTTCCAACCGTTGCATTTCTGAATTCTCCCAAGTGGTGCACGACTTTAAACGAGTAAATAAAGTAAAGAGTCGTTTATCAATGGGGGCGGGATTGTTGTGCCGGAAGGTTTGGTTGTGGCCGGTTTGTCGGAAGCATCGTTGCTAACCAGTTAGCAACTTAGTGCTAGTAGGTTCCCAATGGGAAATTCCATTGGGACCAAGTAGCACTAAATTGGTGACTTAGAAACGACACTGTCAAGGAACGCTATGGACAGAGGAAACATGCAAGAGGACGAGAGTTTAGTGTCGGAGGTCGTGGATGAGTCTCCTCCGTCATCCATTTTTTATTTAGAGGAGGAAAGCGGGGACGAAGATGTTGTGGAAGAGGACGCCAGGGCGGCAGAAGCTTGGTTTGGTGTAGAAGGCTTCCAGCCGTACATGTTTGAGCCCTTGCCTCGCAACGCTGCCAGTTCTGTTAGCTCTACGCCTGCTGAAGACACAGACGTCCATCCCTGTGAACACTGGGACAGAACTCAATGGGAAAGGAAATGATTCTGATTTCGGATTTCAACTGTAGCGTATATTAGCTGCGACATATGAATCAAAATGCTATGACCGAAAACATTTGATTGACAGATGACGGTTGATATATGATTGGCCGAATTTAGGTGTTCAGGCTGACGTAGAACTAACTGGCCTGCAGAAGATAACGGAAAAAACAGATTTAAGACAGGAGTTTTTATTTATTTTTTTTATATATAAATGTTCTAACTTTTGGCACAATATCATCTGATAAAGAGTACATTTATATACATGTTTAAGCCAGAATGATTTGAAAGTGAAATATGACTTGCCTACGAGTTTAAGCGGGTGGAGAGTGACTGAAGCTCTTTGTAGTTTAGTTTTCTGTGAATGCAAAGCTGCTAGAGACAAACCCCAAAATACCTACAGTTGTAAAAGCACTAAAAAGTGTTTTTTTTTTTTTTTTTTACAGTGTGGACTGGATACAGTTACAGCCAAAACATTTCCGATTTTATTTTACAAGCAGTTTCTATTTTTCTTTCCTCTTTACCATTTTTCTCTCCTTTGTTTTATATTTAATGTAAAAAAAAAAAATGCACAATAGAAAATTGATAAATTACAAGGTGCAGTATTTGATACTTCACTTTATTTGATTTCTTTTTTTCTCGCCACACTCTACGATTCCAGTTGTACCAGAAGCACGACAGAGACAAATAGAAGTCATTTGGTCCTTGAAGAGATAACAAGCAGTTCAGGGGTGGCTATCTGTTGTTATACCCATCATATCTGCAGGAGTGCGGCAGTTTGATGCCATATCAAAGAAAACTTAAGCAGTTCAGTTTGCAGCAATCTAAGCTAGATCTGGTTGAACTTTGACCTCTCAGCATTTGGTACAAGCAGAGGCATTCTGACGGGAAACTTTCCCTTTAAACCAATCAGAGGTAGTAAAGATGTCAAATGAAGCTTCCTGTTTTCTAACTGCATGGCACATTGTCTGAATAAACATTTAAGAAGCCAGTCAAACAGTCAAGACTGATTATATGAACATAAACAAGCGCTCTCTTTGTTTCTGTTTGACAGCCCTTCAGGGTTCTAAGGTTTACAAAAGTAGATATTTCATAGAATCATCACAAATTTTTTTTTTTTTGCAAGTATAATAAAGCGTGTTACAAGATCTGAAAGTCGTTGTGAATTTTCTGACAGCCAGGAGGTCAAAAATTCCATATAGGCTCAATCACCCACTAATATTTCTTACTTTTTGTTGCCATGAACAGCTTTTTCTTTTAATTGTCTCTGGATATTTGACAAATTTCCTCGCAGAATCATTAAATTGTTCCCATAAATTAGCTGGTTTCTGGCTCTGACTCTGTTTTTACTCAGAATCTATACATTTTCAGCAGGGTTAACACATAATAAATTGAACTACATGCATTGTCAATGTCAAACTCGTTTATATAGCACATCAGAAGCAACAATTGACCAAAGAGCTTCACAATTACTAGCCTCAATTCTAGTCAGAATATGAGTCTGATGCTGCTCCATAGAGCTGTGATTATGGGGCGTGTTTCGAACGAACCAGGAAAAAAAATGCCTCTGCACTCAATTGGATAGACCTACAACCAATAAGAGCAACGGAGTGCGTGACGTATGTTAAGCGACCAAGGGAGCCAGCTGATAAATTTAACTTTTGCCGAATCCCGTAGGAAGGACGGCAAAAACATCTTTCTTTTGAACAAATGCCTTGATCTCGTTTCTCTGTTCCTCTTTTAAAATTAATTTGCTGTCGATATCTTCTAGAACAGACCTAATAGCAGAATCGACTCACCTCAACTCTCCAGCGGCAGCCATTGTTGTTGTCACCCATGCGCGCTTTGGTGACGTGGTTGATTACGTTACTGTTGATCATCTGTCCATCATCGTATAAAGCCCGCCCTGACAATTTGATTGGCCCGCCAGATATTGGGCAAGCATACCCGCGCTACTATTGAGCAATGCCAGACTGAACTTCCCGACCTGTGGGCGGGACTAAGTTCGGAATGGCACTCAGGCTACACAATTACAACAATAGATTAAAAAATGCAAAAAAACCTAATAAAATCACAATGGCCAAGATTACTAGGATAAAGGACTGATGTCAATTCATGTTTTTATCAGGTAAAAGCAACAAAGAAGCAGCATTTAGTTCCTATGCTCCACTTATCTTTAACAAACTTCCAGAAAACTGTAAAAGTGCGGAAAGCCTGAGTTCCTTTTCATCAAGACTAAAAACACATTTGTTTAGGATTGCCTTCGACTGTTCTAGTTAAACAGTTCAACTGAAACAATTCGTTCAACTTTTTTATTTTCTTTAGTCCAACTGTTTTTAACGTTCTTTCTTGTTTATTTTTTTTCCTACTTGCTTTGATTCTGTTTTATTTTCCTATATTTTAATCATGTAAAGCACTTTGCATTGTCTTTGTATTGAATTGTGCTATAGAAATAAATTTGCTTGCCTTGCCTTGCCTTAGTGCTGCAGGGATGTAGCTCGATGTATAAAGGAATACGATAGTTGAATTGGTGGCGATGGTCAGTGTCAGTGTGTATATTTCAATCTGAAAAACTCAGAAAAGAAATACAATTAGAAGAATTATATTGATACTATTACTTTAGGCTTTGGTGCTCAGACCTTGGCAGGACACATTAGCGCTGAATTTATTTAGCTAGATATACATGAACAGGAGTAAAGAATGGGGGTATTTCCCCCCCAGGCCTGAAACTGGTGGTGGAGTGGAGATAGGTGAAGCTGGTCGGTCCATGCCTTACTGGCTAGTGAGACGTTGTGCTTGAGCTGAATAGAGACGTCCAGTGGACTACATGAGCTTGTACTAGTGCTTCACTCTGGGACCTGGAAGATGAGAGTCCAGCTTGAATAACACAGGTTGCATGAACCTGTCCATGATAAGCAAGCATGAACGACAGTGGAGAGAAAAAACTCCTCTTTGGGAAGAAACCTCTGGCAGAACTGGGCTCAACATGGCGGTCTTCTGCCAGGCCGGTTGATATGAGACAGGGAACGCAGTAAGAGTCGGGGAAGAATGACACTTTGATGAAGCTTTGGCTACGATGGTGGAGAAGGGGATGGAGGTGGGTTGAATCATTTGATGGTGCAACCACAGCCAAGGCTTTGGGTAGAAGACTGAGATGTGGATTTGGCAACCTTTTCAGATGAGTGATGAATGCTGATTGGCTTTTGTGGAGGTGTGTTTTAAAACTAATTGGCTTGTGATGGAGGCGGGTAATGCTAAGTAATCATTTATTCAGTTGAACTTCCAGCTAAGCTCCATTTAACAGCAATCATCAGATCAAGTAGGAACTGCGGCTCTAAAAGCTATAGGAATGGAGGTCTAGAGGCCAGTCTGAACTTGTTGAGCTTCAACTAATTGTATTATGGCTAATTCGAGATTTTAAAGTTTGGTAAAAAAAAAGAAATAAATAAATACAAAATGTACACCTTTTGATCTTCACCTGCCATCAGATTGCATGTGAATTAAAAACAACAGAAGTGATCAGAACACTGCTGGATCCCACCAGCTCAGACTAAATACAGTGTTTTTATTGCTCAAAATGAAACCTCACTATGAGAATGTTTACAACAGCGTGACATTGGTTGTTTGATTATTGCCACTTTTGATCCATTGCTTTGAAAAAGCACGCCTCTACCTGCAGCTTTGCTTTAACTGAGACCTGCTGTCTCATCACTGAGCCTGTCCTTGGTTTAGAAAGTTAGGTTTTGCTAATCAAAAGCATAAAGAGTTTAGAGAAAAGGGTGACAAAAAGAGAAGAAAAAAAAACAGGGCAGCTTTTAAAGTCTGTGTTCAGGATTAAACGTCTAGTTTTACTAGAAGTTTACAGCAGAGACACACGGAAAGTACAGGCCTAATTTACTTTATCCTTCAGGCAAAAATGACCATGTACTGCAGGCAAGTAAGTTTCCAGATACTTTTTTAACCTGGTAGGAGGGATTCAGCAGATTTGCCAACAAAATCAATCAACATGCACAACACTTTCACCACTTAGTAGCTCAGTTACAAAAACAAAGGATGCTATATATGGAGACCACACCCACCATCGCTACTGCAACGCTGTGGTAGTAGACATCAGTGGTGGCTGGCCAATAGAGGGCGCTAGGGTACCGCCCCACCCACCCAATGACTCTGATTAAGATGTTTAAGACATTTTTTTCCCCTATAATTTAATTTAAAATAATTTGAAATATAATATATATTTTCTAGATGTGCAAGATAAATATTTTATCTTTAATGCCTAGTAAACCGTCGTTGTCCATAGACTCTTGTTAAAAGCTGTACATGCGCAGAAGCTCCTCTGCAATACAAAGGTATAGGAGAGCTCAGGTTCACCACAGCTGCGCCATGAGGTGACAGGAAGTGTATTTGCTCACCACTTCCCGCCACAGCGCAGACGTTTTGCGGGTGATTGACAGGTCGAGTCGTGGGAGTCAGAGACGCATTGGAGAGTAAGACACAGAAAAATGGCGTGAGAAACGTCCTTTCCCAGGAGCTGACTTAGCAAGAAGGCTTGGCTAACTGCATGTAGCGAGGCTAAGGCTTTATTCTGATTTCCCTCCCCACGTCAGAATCTGAGCCAGCATGGATAAAGACCGGTACGACTGATTTAAAGCACTTTTTAGAAAAGCCAAAGAAGAATGAACAAACTGGGATTCACATGGAAAGTAATAGAATATAGTCTACTTTTATTAGATGTTTGTTAATTTGCATAGTTGTTCTTAAATAAAAAAAATCCTCAGAAAATAAAGTTTTTATATATAAAAAAAATAGAAAGCTAACTATTAGCTTCTCCATTATTAAACTGGTACATAATTTTTTTAGGTTTGTGACACAATATTGGACCATGCAAAACCTTCACAAAGCCTCAGAAGGGCAAGATGTATTAACCAAAATGCAAACCTGGACATGAAATTATGTTTAGTTTTTGTAAAGTGTTTTTACAATGTTTTTTGTTGTTGGCATTTATATGAATATACTGATGTGATAACTTAGTATACATTTGATTGGTTTTTGGTATATGTCTATTTTGAATTTATAGCCCCCCCTAGAGAAAACTCCTCCAGCCGCCACTGGTAGGAACACTATAAAAACCTTTCAAATTAAAGCTTAAACTCTGTGCTTTTCAATGTTATCAGTAACAGTGGCAGTTTCTGTAATGTAGGAATCCGCCCAAAGCAGCTTCCTGTCAGGATGGCATGAGATTCCCCGTCCCTCAACTTGTACTTTACAGGTGTTACAACAAAATCTGTTTTGACCAGACGGGGTGCTTACATGTATCTCTCAATAGACTTCTTTAGGTTAATCAATAATTCGGTATAATTTTGTTAAGATATTTATCTTTTGATATTAGGTTTAGGTATGAATCCTGTGAAATTCCTGTTAGTGGACAGCAGACTGGTGAGGAAACTCCATCACAGCAGGAGCTTGAGTCACAGATTTTTTTCATTTACCAGCTTTGGGGGGACGTATGCGGCAAAGACAAGGCTTAACGGCATCACTGCTCTACATGACAAACTTAATGAACCATACTGGAGAATAATACGGCTAATTTCATGAAATCAAAAACATAAATTCAGTCCTATTAATAAACCAAATCATGTCCTGAATAGAAGAGTCAAAATTCTAAACATTGGTCTTGGTCATTGTCTGGGAAGGTCTGGTCTTGGATCTGCTTTTCTCCCTCCTTGGTGCTTATTAGCTTTGTACCTTCCAGGCTAAATTCAGCCAATATGGTTTATGTATAATACCAATGTTGGTCTATTAGAATAACAATATCATTAAATGTGTGTTTATATATTTAAGTTGTTGGAAATGTGAGTTAAACATGAACCATTTAGTAGCAAGAATTAAGCTAAAAAGATTATTAAATATCCTTAATCTGAGTTGCATAGTAGAAAAAAAAATACCTTCCTTATTCTGTGATGTCAGGATATGAGAAATTTTATGTGCAACATTTTTAAAAGAAATGTCTGTTTTGGAGAAACATTGACTGTAATATGCCATTGTGCAGCAACTTTGTTTCTATGTATTTTTTTTTTTTCAGTTTTGGGCATGTACAAAAAGTATTCATAACGAGTACAGAGCATGTGTCCAACAACAGCATAACTTATGCATAACACACGGAAGCTTAATGCCCATGAAATCATGCACAGGGCAGTGTGCTGAGGGGGGCAGCGATGCCCCCGGAGGCACCCGGCCTGCATAAAAAGATGTCTTTGTACGAAGCATTAACCTAGATGCTGTTTACTCCCCTCCAATCAACAAGATCAAGATGTCCACAGGAAATGTGAAACTGGAGTAACATCTGTGTTTAAATGAAAAATGAATACAAGAACAAACTTAATAACCAACAATGTCTAATAACAAATGATGGGATAATAACCTATTTTAAATAACAAAAAATACTAATTATAAAACAGTAGTAGGGAAAATTAACAGTTCTTCTGCAGAAAGATGAGCATATCTGCTTTTTCTGGAAGGATACGGGATCTTTCAGGGCTTATGGTGTCTCCAGCCGTGGAGAACACCCTCTCAGATGGGGTGGAGGAAGCCTGCACACAGAGGTATTTTTCAGCCAGTCCAGATAGCAAGGGCAGCGTATCTTGCTTGTTCCACCACCACAGTGTGGCGCTATCCCTGCAGGGGATGGAGGGCAAGCTTTTATAGAGCTGGATTTCCTGATCTACCCTCTGGGCTAAGGAAAGACGGGGCTTTGATTCACAAAGTGACCGCAGCTCGTTGTCTTCCTCCTCGAATAGTTCTTCCAACTTGCGTAACTTGCGTAACTTACGTAACTTACGCAAAAAACGTGACGTAAGTCGTGCTCCTGAGAGCCGGCGCTCTAGGCTCTGGTGCTGCGGGAATCGAAAAAAGAATCGTTCAGCGAGCTGCCAAACGATGCCATGGAATCGGAAAATACGGAACCGGTTCTTAACAGGAACTGGTTTTCGATTCCCATCCCTAATGGGGATGAAGTCTGGAGGAGAACTGATCGTTTCCTCCTGTGAACCCCCTTTATACCAAAACGCTGCCAATACGCCATTATAGAGTAGCTGGAAGTTAGAAACACGTTCAGCGCTCGTCTGGAACACGTCAGATACCTTGATATGCGTTGGAGAGAAGTTCTTGATAAGTTATGCACAAGTTAAGGGCAAATTAGACTTCTGCAACCGCACACATCGAATGTCGCTTGGGTCTGGTCTCAAACAAGTTTGGCTGGTTTGCTTCTGCACCGTCTCTCTGGAATTTCTAGGGACGCACAGCTGTTTGTACTTCCGACTACCTTTCATCGTAGTCGTCCGAGTTCGTTGTTCAATTTTTAAAAATGGCGCCCCCCAGCACCGAATCGAGAAGGACGACCACACAGACAGCCGGAAAGGCATAGCAAGGACCAATCACAGCTGCTTTTAGTCTGCAAGCTCCCGCTTGAGGTTTGCGCAGGTTTGCGACCGTCCGAACAAAATGCTGCCAATACCTCATCATACAGTAGCAGGAAGTTAGAAACAAGTTCAGCGCTCGTCTTGAACATGTCAGATACGTTGATATGCGTTGGAGAGAAGTTCTTGGGAAGTTACGCAGACCTTATGCCCAAGTTAAGGGTAAATTAGACTTCTGCAACCGTACACATCGAATGTCGCTTGGGTCTGGTTGCGAACAAGTTTTGCTGGTATGCTTCTGCACCGTCTGTCTGGAATTTCTAGGAACGCACAGTAGTTTGTACTTCTGACTACCTTTCGTCATAGTTGTCCGTTGTCGTTGTTCAGTTTTCAAAAATGGTGCCCCCCAGACGCCACGACTTATGAGTAACTTACACTTAATGTATGTCAATGATCAAATGACTTACCTGTAACTTATGCCCCACGTGTGGCCTACGCTGGCACGCCGGCGTGTTTTAGCGTGTCTCAGCGTACTTCAGATTTGTGAGCCAGACTGCCAGATTTTTTGTAGGTCAGGCATACGCTGGTCTATATCGTCAGGGTGTGACAGGGGCGTAACTGTGTGGTGGCAGGGTTAGCTTGATTCTTCATCCAACTTAGTTTGTTCAAATATCGTCTGTTAAAAACTCTTCATTTATTGCTCTGACAGAACAACCAGGCAAAGTAATACCAATTAACTTTACTTTAATGACATTTTATTTAACCTATGTTCTATTAATCATGTTATTTCCATCCCAAGAAAACATAAAGTCGTGGATTACCATTTAAAGGTTGATTGATATTATGTATTTAAGATGTGAAACATGAATAAAATGAGTGTTAAGTAACATCTGTTTGATATTAATTGCAACAATATTTCATCTCATCTTTTTTTCCTCAGTAAAGCATGACTTCTTCATATGACAGAGGTGCTTAAGCTGCAGCAGAGAGAAAATTATCAAGCAAAGGCCATTAGAACAACTCCTACCATAAGTGTGAAATGCAAGTTTCCACCTCATGTTGTGTCGCACCTCACTCCCTCTCCAACACTTTTAGTGAAACACATTTTCAGCTTAACAAATGTTTCTGTCT
This sequence comes from Cyprinodon tularosa, assembly GCF_016077235.1. Lineage (NCBI taxonomy): Eukaryota > Metazoa > Chordata > Actinopteri > Cyprinodontiformes > Cyprinodontidae > Cyprinodon > Cyprinodon tularosa. The sequence goes on along the minus strand of NW_024039515.1, from coordinate 15,271 downwards.
TCCTCTGCAGAATCGCTCACTTAAAAAACAAAAAAAAATCTCTCCCGGTGAATTATGAAGAGAGACTTTAAGGAGTAAGTAAGAGGAGATTAAATGTTTCTCTTTTTGTTCTGATCAACCACAGCGATGACAGAAAAACCTTGGCATGTAATCCACCTGCAGCTGTCAAAGGAAAAAAATATGTGTTGAACCTGCTAAAAAAAGAAGAAAACTGTGAAAGAAAAATTACTATTTATTTTTTCAGGGTAAGCAGCTCAGATTGCGGGAAATTTGGGGAGATGTGGGCTGAGGGCGAATTTTATGGAAGCTGAAGTAGGTGACAGTTCAATCCAGGAGCTGGAAACGTAGGAAGTGACTAAGGCCCCGTCCACACGAAGTCAAAACGAACACGAAACGCTGATATTTTCCAAAACGTTTGCCGTAAAGACGGAGACGTAAAATAAATGTGAGCGTCCACACGAATGCATGAAAACGCTGCAAAATGTATGCCAGGCCTGTAAGTGGCGCTGTGGTGCCAAAGCAAAAATAAGCGACGAAATGTAGGGCATGCGCACTAATATTTATACATGGTTGCCCTGCGGGTCTATTTTCGTGGTTAAGTCAAATTCAGGTGCTGAACTATGTGGTCGATATTGCTCTGTTCTTCCTGGAGATATTCCAGAAGAAGAAGATTCTGTTGTAAGCCCGACCAGCCGACAGCAGGGTGAGTAGCATTAGCAGCAACGGCGCCATTGTTGTTGTGATGTGTCGCGCTTGCGTGTTTAGAGGCGACGCTATGACGCATGCGTGTAAAAAAAAAAATGCGGTTAGGGTGTAAAGATGGAAATGCGAATACGGCGTTTCAGAATCTTCCCACTCTGAAGGGTGAATAAAAAAATGATCGTTTACAGACCCCCGAAACGCCGGCTTCGTGTGGATGAGAGGCTGGTTTGGTGAAAAATTTGTGCGTTTAGGCCAGGGTTTGTCTTCGTGTGGACGGGGCCTAAAGTGGTTTAGGAGAGAAAAGGATGTGAGTGTGTGTGTGTGTGGGGGGGGTTTGGGGCGTGCAGAGGGAAGGCTTCTTAGCAGATCTTGAAATTTAAAAATGTATTTTTCCAAGTCTGCAGCTTTTTTTTCTTGCTACTTTTATTATTTCAAAATCAGAAACGAGTCACATTAATGCAGCATTTGTCTTTTACGGAAAAAGACGAGTTAAATATAAACATTTAAAACCTCAGCTGCTGATTTAGCGACCCAAGGCTGGGGATAAAAAACGAGGAGTGGTTTATGTCAGGTCGTTTTAAAAGGTGAAAACTAATCTCCAGGGGAAGTAAAACACGCTTAAATATGAAGTCTCTGCGGAAATGAACACGCTTTTGCTTTTTTTCTTTTGTAGTTTCTTAAGAGCAATGAAAATCGTTTAAAAATTATTTTATTTTGACATTTTGTACACACAAGTGTATACAAAAAGAAATTTTGTTTTGTACACCTCTATAGAAATTTTCATTTTTTAAAGTGCAGCCTTGATAAAGGTGAGCAGCAGTGATAAATAAAAAAATCACTGTGGTGAAAAATGCACCAAAAATGCAGATGGTTCATTTTTTTGCATCTTTTTTTTTGGACTACTCATATTTAGTTTAATGATCTATACTCTAACACCTCTTCACCTCTCCAAAGACGTCTTTCTTATTAGTTTTAAAGATCTGTGTTGGTCTATAAAACTCTGCATTGATGGGCAAACACAGAACTTTATTGCCTGGGCACCTCAGCTTAGTCTGTGGTACAATTAAAAACGTTTAAACGGAGGGAGAATGTGCCGCAGAGGCAAAGGTTGCTAATGCAATGCCAGCTACTGCTGTATATAGACAACAAGAAGCCTGAATTCAAATCAGCTCCTCTGCTCACATGTTTGACTCCTTCTGTAGCAATAATTGGAGAAACAAGTCCTCGGTGTCCCCTTTCCCCTGACAATCTGCACAAAGAACTCCCAGAAGCAGACCACCGCTCCTCCAGCCAGCTCATTGTGCATTCTAAGGATTGTTGCTCATGAATTTTTATGAAGTCATCTCAAGTAGTGTGCAAAGTTCAGCCTCTGAATTAGACAATGGTGTTTTCCACTAATCTTCTTATTAAAGAGGAGAATAAACGGAGGGACACCGCTACTAAAAGACAAGAATGTAACCTTTAAAAAGAGGCGGGTTCAAATTCGGAGCTCTGGAAAGTGACAAGACTGTGAATTCTTGATAAAGCGGATGAAAAGATGAAATAAAGTGCATTTTAGGTCAAATCCGGTTTCTCTAAAGCCTTTTGTGATCCAATAGCATGTACCACTAAGACATACAGTAGTTTATGTCACTAAGTTATTGCTCCCACATACAAGGACTTACAGTTTAGGTCAAGTCTTTATCCTATAGGGGAAGATTTTATGAGTAGGACGAACAGCTGGAGTTTGTGGGATTTAAAAAGAAGCATTTTGCCAAAAGAAATGAAAAATATATGCATTTCTGGATGAATATAGAGGTTCTGGAACTAGAGTCATTATAGAGGAAAAAAATAAACAGCAAAGGTTAGGTGCAATCCCAGGTGACATTGAGAAAAACTACTCCAGCTTCTGCAAAGTAGAGCTAAAGGTCATGAATCTCTCCATGGTTTGCGGCTCAGTGCTTCTTGAAAACTCGCAAATAACTTTGCAAGATCCAAAAATCCAATAAAATCAAAATTGCGCATCAAAAAACTATTTTGGATCTTTTATGGTTTCGGGAAAACATATAAAGGAAACTTTAGAAACTTTGGCAGAATTTCGTAGAGTTTGTTCTTCGCATTAAATCAGCTTTTAACTCCATTTAAAACAACCACAATGGGGAATATAGATCAGGGAAGTAAAGAAATAATCGACTCATAATTGCTGATTAATAAAAAGAAAGGAATACTTTTTGTAAATGAAAACGTGAAAAAATGCAATCCAGGAATTAAACTTAAAAAAAAACGTATTTAACAAAAAAAGATTCCATTTTTTTTTCAATTAATAAAAAACATCTGCATTTTTCTTTTATGAATTGTATATTTTAAAATTCTATTTTTCAAATTTTCTCATTTTCATTTTGAGCTTTGCATTCTGTTCAGAACATTTGAAGTGAAGTGAAGAAGAGCTTTAAAACAACATCTGAAAAGAATGTAAATCTTACAACTCAGTCTCAAAAACATGAATTTGAAAAATAATATTTGGAAATATAAAACCTGGCGAGGAAACAAAACATGAAAAAATATTAAAAAAGAAGAAAAACATCTCAGAAAACAGTAAATCTACTCTTAAAACCTTTTTGTTTGTGAAAAAGTTTCTGGATTACATTTATTCACTTTTTTATTTTCAAAGTTTTATTGACACAACGTGATCTTTGCTTGCAAGATTGTTGGAACAAAATTCACTCCATACATCTGCTGCTGTTATTTTCTTTGGTTTGTTGTTGCAAACTTGTGTTGGACCCTCTCAAAAAGCAGCCAAAACTTCTAAAAAAATATATTTTTTAGGATCTTAAAAGACTTCCATGGGATTCATGGTGAATAAAGTCCAGCCCTCACAAACAGATACCTGCTGAGGTTTATGGGGTTTATGTTTTCTTCTGTGTCTCTCGCTGAGTTTAGTAAAAACCCAACCTGAGAAGTTGAATATTTTTTGCATCTTGTTGCTATGTTGGTTCTGGGATGTATGGGTGCATTCATAGTTTGTGTGAAAGTATAAATATGCATCGATCTATTATTATCTGTATTAGAGAAGCCATGATGCAGCTTTGTTCTCTTTAATTGACATAATTCCGACCACACTAGCATATAAAATGAACATTGGGCTTTGAATCAGCCAAGTGCTTGTAATGTAATAAGCAGCCTCTTCTAAATGGAGCCTTGACTCCATTTAAAAGAGGGCAGAAAATATGTGTGCACTCTTGCTTAAGGCTTTCATCTTGCATATAAATCATTCCAACTCAAAGTGGGTGTTTGAGCGGCACAGATTTCAGGTCTTGGGGCGCAACGCTGCATCACCGGCCAAGTCTCCATTAATGACAGAGCTGTGCCTTGACAGCATGCTGTAAATTAAGCCAATTCTTAATATTCTGAGAGCTGATAAATGTTGGCATGGAGGCTTCTCTGGCTGTTTTTGGAAGCCTCATATGTGATGCTATGTGTTTTATTTTATTTTTCCTCTACCCTTTCTATTTCCTGCTCTCTGTTCTGTCCAGATACCACGGCAGCTGAATCCCCTGGCTCTGTACAGGTGTGAGCAGTCAGTGCTGGATCAGTGCCATGCCCACCTGTCACTGCACCACAACGTGGGCATGGAGCCCTCCACTCGGGCGCTGGGAGGTTCGGGACCAGCCTTGTACCACCCGGGCCTAATGGCTGCCCTCCCCTCCGAGCCTGTGCTGCCTTGCCCCCAGACTCACTCCCACCACCGGTGAGCCGTGCACACCGAGAGGCTCTCAACTCCTGTATTTGTGCAACACAGAGTCAGCGAACTGCTCAAAGGAAATAAAAGGTTGTGTGGGAGGAAACTGGGACTGGTAACGAAGCAAAGGAGAGAGCTAATCTACCGCAGAGCATCCAGGATCCAGGGTAATGAAAAGAAAACAGTTTTTTTTATCAGGAATAAAAGGGGTGCAGCTGTATTGATCGGTGAGAATCTGATCTACATGGCCCCACATCTCCTCAATTAGCAAAGGAGGCTGATGAGTAACACGGCTCCCCAAGTCCTACGTTCCTGCCAGGGGGAATAAGGATAGTATTTTAATGATTTGTTAATCTTAATAAACACATTTCCTCGACTTCTCATAATCTTGGGCAGCTCTCCGCTGCGCAAGTAATGAAATGATTAATGCTACTTGCAGAGTCTGGTAGCAGAGCAAATGAAAGAGTGGCCAAGCTGAAAGTTTCTTCTGCTCGACTTAACCCCCCCCCCCCCCGACTGGCATCATTTGTTTGTTTTTTATCCATAAAACCAGGGAAAAAAACATAACAAAGAGTCTGAATATAGCAGACAGTAAAGGCTAATTTAAAGTGTACAGCCTCCACAGATTCAAGTCTGATTTTTATGCTATTATGATGTGATGTTGAACCCGTTCAGATTCGTTCATCACAGCGGAGGAACTTTCCACCAGGAAGCTGCACTGCGACACTTAGATATTTACTTTTCATCGCTCATTTAAATCACTTTTGTGGTTAATGGTTTTGGATTCCATAACGCCTTATTAGACGAATTATCTAACTGTGCGCTCTTAAAGCTACATGTGTGATCTCTTTTTATTTGTTTTTTTTACAAGACGTTGCAATATGCGGTAAATAAAACTGTGGTAAATGATCAGTAACAGTGTCGTTCATCAACATGCTTCGACCCCAACAACTGTCTGCTGTGTTTAGACAACTGCGGAGGTGGGTGGAAGAACAGGAGCGCCGCGCTGGAGGCAAGACTGTTTAACAACAGTATGTCTTGTTTTTGCATTAGAGACTGACCCCCAATGGTTACTCTTACTTGTTTTTTTTCTTCTTCTCCTGTGACTGTGTGACCGTTTTCTGATGTAATAAAGTAAACTGGACTCTAAGAGCTTCAGGACTTTTTTTATTTGCGTCCACATAAGAAACTGTAAACTTTTACTGTTTTAAAATAACAGACAGTTAATTTTAAAGGTATTTGTTCTCCCTCTGTTTTGCCACAGTTTATCACATTAAAACTATTTAGTTTTACTGCTTTTCTGTAAAGTAGAATGGTAACAATACCTCATGTTCAGCAGGGGTGGATGTAGGAAATTTGGGACCCTAGGCAAAGACAGGCAGGGGGCCCTCTGAATTGAAAAGAGAACACATTAAACAGACCCATTATACAGATACAGGAATTTTTATATAATAGACATGTCCCTCTCTTCTTGTTCCTTTTGTTGTTGTTTTCCTCTCCTGTGTTTCCAAAAAGGCCAAAGTAAATAACCCAGTCCTTATTTTCACTGTAGACAAGCCATGATCTGCTTATCTGTTCTCCATTTTTCATTTGGATTAAATAATAGCTGCATGAATCAATACAGCAGACAAAATAGAGGAGAGCAGGAGGCGGGGTTACCAATCTACTTGCTCTGGAGAGCAGAGTTTGCTGCTTTTACATGTCGCCACTAAAAGTCCCCAGATTTGGCGCTAGCCGCTTTTCTTTTAGAATAAAATTTCTAGAGGGATCTGAAAAGTCGCTAAGTTGCTAAATATAGCGACAGAAGTTTTAAGTTAGCAACACTGCTCTTCGCATTGTTTGTTTTCAAATAGTTTGCTGCAGTCTGTTTGGACCTTTCTGAACATGTGCAGCAAATGGACTGATCCAATATGGTGGACACTGAAGGAGGGGGCCTGAGAAACAATTAATATCATCACCATTCTGATGGTATTTTAACGAAAGGATTTTTCTCAAAAATATAATTAATCTGCACAAATAAGTAATAGCTGTATTAACCATACATGTAAAATAAGTTTTATGGGGCCCCCAGGAATGTGGGGCCCTAGGCAGCTGCCTACTTCTGCCTAGTGGTAAATCCGCTGCTCATGTTCAGCATTTAGTACAAATAAACCTGTAGCAGAGAGCAGCTTGCATTTAGCAGCTCCTTTCTTAGGTTCAAGTCACCTCAATTGAAAAAATATTTACTTTATGATGAAGGACATTTCTATGCAGTGCTTCATAGGGATTGTTTTTTTTTCCCCAGCAAGTTATTGCAGATGTAAGCAGGAAGGATCCCCCACAGCAGCCTGTCTGGATCTGGATCCGATGAAGAGGATGCTCACTGTTGTCCAGAAAGTTCTTCGTTTTATTGAAGAATTCATCTTTGTAAATTCATCTCCAGAAGTTCCAGAATAGTTCCTCTCTTCAGCTTGACAGAAAGACACTGAAGTAGGTGATATGATCCTGCAGCCATGTTTCAGTGAAAAACAAAACATTGCTCCTTTCAAGAAAAGTTAAAAAACAATCCACTGGCCTTTTTTTTTCCCCAAGTTCCTCCCATCCAGGAAGCTTTTTCAATTCAAAATGTTAGAAACAGCGTTGAGTTCCAGGTTTTATAGAGTGGACCAAAAAAGCCTTGTTTTGCTTTAGAGAACATGCAAATTGAAATTGAAACGGGTCCATGCCTTTGGAATGGGGGTCGTTTGGCTTCTTTGTTAGCCTGCAATCAGCCAAAACTACATATTATTGAGGTGGGTGCGAACACATCTTCAGCGCCCCCCCATCCCTCCACCACCCGTCTCATACAACTTTCACTCTTTAGTCATGCACTTACAAAATACAGTAGTCATATTATAGAATTTGTCTTATGTTGCACATTATATCAGATGATCATTTCATTAATAACCAAATAAGAAGTTTAATAAAGTACAAATATACAACAGCAGTGGCACTCAGTGCTCAACATTTTCTGTAGCGCAAATATGAAATCTTAACAGCCTGGACAGCATGTCGGAGTTTTAACATTTATGACATTTAAACTGCCCATTTGTCAAGTATAGCATCAAATGATATAGATTGTGCCACACTGTTTTCAATAGAAATCACTGCTAACTGGGACAAGTGATCGTTGCTCATATTTGAGCAAAGGTATATTTTGATGAGCTTCAGCTTGCTAAATGATCTCTCTGCTGATGCAGCTGTCAGAGGCATGGTATATTACTTGAATGTTGTCTATTGAAAAAAACTCAATTAATGAAAATAGTTTTTTAAATTGTTATTGAGTCAGATATGTGGCGGAAAATCTTTGATTTGTCTAAAGGTTTTTATCTGTTACTGTGTAAATGGGTTTGGCTGTAATTTAAGGACAGATTCTAATATTTCTGCAGTGTGGGCACTATAAATCTGATAGGATTTTTATTTTTTTATTGTTATTTTGCACAATTTGCTTAACTAAGTATTTTTTGTCTTTGAATAATAGATATTTTGCAGAAAATTTGTTATACATAAATTGTTTGGATTTACGCATATCTTTCTACCCCTTTTATAGAATAGAATAGAATAGAATAGAATAGAATAGAAAATCCCTTTATTGTCCCACAATGGGGAAATTCTGGTATTTACAGCAGCAAAAGGATTATTGAATACAATTTTTCACAGAAATATGAACCTCAGAAAAATGTATAAGAATAACATAATAGTGAAGAGATAAAAGATAAACAATAAAGTCCTGTACTGTTAAGTGTTTTAAAAATATAAAACTGTGCACCTGGAGAATAAATAACCAATATATGGACATTTTTACAGTAATGGATATTTGAAAATAGCAGCAACATCAGAGATTTTGCAAAAGGCCAGCAGCATGTTATTTAACTGACTATAGTTTATATCATTACATTGATTTTTATGTGTTCATGCTCCCAGTGGTTGGCACCTTTATTCCACTCTGGATTCTCATGAGTGACGTCTTTGATCACTTTACAATAAAAAAATAAATAAAAAATAAACAATTTTATAAAAGTTCAGTATTCATTCTTCCCACCAAAGCGCAAGGGGGAGCCTAATTCGAGAACTCGCGAGAACTTCGGCGGATGGTCACAAGAACTTCTACAGCGCCGGCGGGAGTGTTTATCTTCCAAAACAACAATGGTGCGTCTGCAAGATATCTTGCTCACAGACATGGATCTAGAGTTGCTAGACACTGAAGGGGAAAAGGTTCTGCAAACAGACAAAGGAGGATGCATAGGTTGTCTATTGTAGTTGTTCCTCTGTTTTTAAAAATGCCACGCCCCAGCACCGAATCGAGAAGGACGACCACACAGACAGCCGGAAAGGCATACCAAGGAACAATCACGGCTTATTTTAGTCTGCGCACTTCCGCTTGAGGATGGAAGGTGAAGGATCAGAGGGGCGCATAATCAGTGCCGTCACTCTGTTATTGATCATTTTATGCTGTTAAATATAGACGATGCCAACTAGAAAAATAATTTCTGACTTTTTTGCGCCACTACCTACAATACCACATACACTATATTGCCAAAAGTATTTGCTCACCTGCCTTGACTCACATATGAGCTTAAGTGACATCCCGTTCCTAATCCATAGGGTTCAATATGACGTCGGTCCACCCTTTGCAGCTAGAACAGCTTCAACTCTTCTGGGAAGGCTGTCCACAAGGTTTAGGAGTGTGTTTATGGGAATTTTTGACCATTCTTCCAGAAGCGCATTTGTGAGGTCGCACACTGATGTTGGACGAGAAGGCCTGGCTCTCAGTCTCCGCTCTAATTCATCCCAAAGGTGTTCTATCGGGTTGAGGTCAGGACTCTGTGCAGGCCAGTCAAGTTCATCCACACCAGACTCTGTCATCCATGTCTTTATGGACCTTGCTTTGTGCACTGGTGCACAGTCATGTTGGAAGAGGAAGGGGCCAGCTCCAAACTGTTCCCACAAAGTTGGGAGCATGGAATTGTCCAAAATGTCTTGGTATGCTGAAGCATTCAGAGTTCCTTTCACTGGAACTAAGGGGCCAAGCCCAGCTCCTGAAAAACAACCCCACACCATAATCCCCCCTCCACCAAACTTTACACTTGGCACAATGCAGTCAGACAAGTACCGTTCTCCTGGCAACCGCCAAACCCAGACCCGTCCATCAGATTGCCAGATGGAGAAGCGCGATTCGTCACTCCAGAGAACGCGTCTCCACTGCTCTAGAGTCCAGTGGCGGCGTGCTTTACACCACCGCATCCGACGCTTTGCATTGCACTTGGTGATGTATGGCTTGGATGCAGCTGCTCGACCATGGAAACCCATTCCATGAAGCTCTCTGCGCACTGTTCTATAGCTAATCTGAAGGCCACATGAAGTTTGGAGGTCTGTAGTGATTGACTCTGCAGAAAGTTGGCGACCTCTTCGCACTATGCGCGTCAGCATCCGCTGACCCCGCTCCGTCAGTTTACGTGGCCTACCACTTCGTGGCTGAGTTGCTGTCGTTCCCAAACACTTCCATTTTCTTATAATACAGCTGACAGTTGACTGTGGAATATTTAGGAGCGAGGAAATTTCACGACTGGATTTGTTGCACAGGTGGCATCCTATCACAGTTCCACGCTGGAATTCACTGAGCTCCTGAGAGCGACCCATTCTTTCACAAATGTTTGTAAAAACAGTCTGCATGCCTAGGTGCTTGAATTTATACACCTGTGGCCATGGAAGTGATTGGAACACCTGATTCCAATAATTTGGATGGGTGAGCAAATACTTTTGGCAATATAGTGTACCTGCAAACTGAAATGGACCCGTTTCACTTCACAAAAACAAGGCTTTGTTGGCCTACTGTATAAAGCCTAATTTCTGTTTCTCACATTTTGAATCGAAAAAGCTTCCTGGATGGGAAGCGAAACGTCTCCAAACTTGGAAACAAAGTCCAATGGATTGTTTTTTTTTTACTGTTTTGTAATGACTATAACCTGGATGACTGAGAATCTTCACCAGCACATAACACTGCATTCCTCAGTCCTTTCCAGGTTGGAGTTCTTTCAACTAGTTGTCTAAACTTCTCACTTTGTCCATAATGACTGACGGGAGAGTAGCATCCCCACAGCATAATAGTGCCACCGCATGCTACACAGTGGGGACGGTTAATTCAGGTAAAACATACTATTAGTTTTCTGACACATAACATTTTACATGCAAGACAGCGAAGGCAGAAGCCTGTTGGCCTCTAATGTCAAACCTTATGATGTCTTCACACAAAATGTGTGTTTAGCATCAAAAAAGACATCTAATGCCTCATCTTGGAAACGTGCAAGTTAAAGTTATGGAGAAAATACATTTATTTGTTACACAGTGATAATTATATTATTAAAAAACTGAATGGTGGCTCAGATAGTAAAGGAAAGATCACTTATGGAAATATTTTGGTATCAAAAACAGGAAGAGCTGTCCTGTTAAGTCTGATGCTTGATCGTTTTATTTATCATCACTCATAGTAGCAAATGTTTAAGAGTTTAAGGAGAACTAATTTAGAAGCTCTTCTTGTTGCTGAAAAAAAGCAAGAGGTTTGTTTTTAAAACAATCTTACATCACAGATCTTGAATTGAATCAGTGAAATTTTAAGCAAAGAAACTGTCTCAGGTGGATCCATGTAGGGCAGCAGAACATCAGCAAGTAGGATCTTCATGTGTATAAACACGAAGGTTTGTATTTAATGCCTGATGAAATAACAATCAAATGAAATGAACAAAAACAAAAACACAGGACTGCCTGCTGTGTGGGAGGAAACCAAACCAGTTTGATATGCCAACAGCAGTCATGTTTGAGGACTGGAAAAACAGCAGCCTCAGCTGTTACTACATCTCAGTCTCAACATGTTTAACACACAAATCATTTCATCTGAAATAAAAATCCCTACTTCCTTTGCTTTTTTATGTATATATTTACATTTTTAAATTTAATTACATTTTTTATTATTATTATTATTATTATTACACTTTTTATTATACTTCCTTGCTTTCTGATATAAACTATACCCTAAAAAAAGCTTATTTCATTCAGCCTCTCTATAAAATGGGAACAAGAAGAGAGGAGGAAATGTCATGAAAATAAAGCAGGTGTATTGATCTCCCTAACTGGTGACAAGAATTGTCAAAGTTGGGTGGAGGTTTTTGAGGACCCAAATGCAGAGGTGAGTTTTGAAGATTTAAGAAACATCCAGAGGGAATCGGGCAAAAATATCAAATACTGATCACCAAGAAACAAGAAAACCTCAGGAAAAACATGCATAGTGAGCAAGGAGCCAATGTAGCAACATTACAACGACAAGGATCCAGCCAACAGTGACTGAACATGAGGTGTATTAATGGGAGACTGAACAAAAACCAGGCTAATCAGCAGATTGGGAGCAGGTGTGGACAGAGGAGTCTAGAAGGGAGCTAGGCAAAAAAGACTGACACAAAAGGGCAACAGAGGGCAAACAACAACATACCTTAGAACTAAAATACAATCACCATGACTAGAATAACACAAAATGGAAATAAAACCAATAAACTAGAAAACACAGAAAGACATGAATCAAAGTACAAATGAAAAATCTAAAAAGAATACTTAAACAACAATTTCAATCTGAAAAAGAAAAAAGACAATTAGAAGAAATGTACTGATATAATTACTTAATGTTTGGTGCTCAGACCTCAGCAGGAAACATAGCGCTTAATTTTGATGAATATGCATGAACAGGAGCAAAGAAAAGGACTGTTTCCCTCCCAGGCCTGAAACTGGTGGTGGAGTGGAGATAGATGAAGTTGGTCAGTCTGTAGACTGCTGGTTAGCGAGACAGTATGCTGAGCTTTATGGGGTGATGCAGTGGACTGCGTGAGCTGATACTAGAGCTTCACTCAGGGTACTGGAAGATGGAAGTCCAGTTGGATAACACAGGTTGAGAGAACCTGTCCATGATGAGCAAGCATGAAGCAACAGTGGAGAGGAAAAACTCCCCATTGGGAAGAAACCTCTGGCAGAACCAGGTTCAACATGGCGGTCCTCTGCCGGACTGGTTGAAATGAGACGCGGAATGCAGTAAGAGTCCAGGAGGAATGAAACTCTGATGAAGTTTTAGCTACAATGATGCAGGAGGGGCTGGAGGCGGGTTGAAACGGGGTCATCTGAATAAAGTCACCACCTGCACACAGGAGCAGACAAGTTGTGAATCGGAGGCCTTTTAAGATGCACTTTGGATGCCGATTGGCTTTCGTGGAGGTGTGGTTCCAAGCTGATTGGCTGTGTCGCAGGCGGATGTAGGAGAGCAATCAATTTCTTCAGTTGAACTTCCGCATAGGCTCCAGAAAGTGCATAATAATTACATAAACACTGCCATAGTTATAACTGAAAAAAATTTAATAAACGGAAGTATGATAAATATGGGTGAATTACTTATTCTCTTGGCACTAACCCTGTACTGAAAAAGAAAAAAAAAAAATCCTATCTCCAACAGAATAAAAGCAAAACGTCTGGAACATCCTGGACAGATCACCAGTCTATGGCTGGGCAACACAGAGACATGCAGTTTAGAGACACAGATTAATCTGATATTCATGTTTTCGGACCCTTGGGAGGAGCCAGAGCACCCAAAGAGAATTCAAACATGTACATGCAAACTGCTATTCAATTCATTTCAATTTATTTCTGTTTATTAACACCTTTTGTTAGATCTTCATCAGCATCATAAGTACATTTGGAGCTAATTTCATTCAACTGAAGGTCAGATATTCTGACTCCTCTTATTTCTCCAGTTCATAGCCCCGCCCGCATGTCCTCCTGTGTTTGTGAGAGACTGGGCAAGCGCTTTAAAATTCCTCCTCAGTCCCAGGAAGTTACTGGCTTTGCCCTTCTAATTTTTTAATAAGCAAAATGCTAAAAGTTTATAACTTAAGTTTCTTTCAGAGAGTCAGGGGACAGAAAACAAGTGTTGCATTCAAAGTAGGGCAGGTAAACTGCTTAAATCAGTTTGTGCTTAAAATTCTGCAAGATTTAATGTTTCATCAGTTTAATGCTTGCAGAATATATGATAAAAAGGACTAGATTTTTTTTAGTGAAATTCTGTCACAGATTCCTGTAAGTATTATGATAATTACAAGGGAAAAATAAGCTAAATAGTTTCTACAGATTATATTATATATTATATTTAAGACATAAAGTTCTTTTTTTGTTTTACAGAGAAAGTAAGTAGCTGCAATGAATTATGCATACTGTTAATACACTTACAAATTATAAGCTGTCTTCCACAGCATCTTTAGCATCTTAAAAAAAAGAGTCTGGGCCAATGGCTGTTCCAGGATTTCTGAAGGTGAGAGAACTTTTACTTACTGGAAGTGACATACAGTAGCAGCCATTCAACATGGCCCTTCCCAGTCAAAAACCAGCCGAATGGCAGCCCACTTCCCTCCAACTCCCAGCAGAATCTCCTCCAAACTTCCAGCCACTGGAGTGACCCCCTCTTGCCTATTTTTTACTCTGGCTCCACCCTTTCATTGAATTACAGGTTCAGACAAGGAAAAGGCGCTTATCTTTAGATGTTAATGTCCACAAATCATAACAGAAAGAATATTTTAGTACTAATATTGATATTTGTAAAGGAATTGTAGGGAACCAGCCAAGGGTCCATCAAGGAAAGTGTGGAAATGTTGAATGGCTGCTACTGTATTTTGCCGTGTTATCTAATCACTGCTCTACATTTATTGCTGCTTACCTCAATAGACCGAGGCTCAAACCTTAAAGGAATAGTACACCCAAAACAGGATTAGCCTTCATTTTCTACTCACCCCCATGCTGAACAACACTCTGGAGTACTTTTTTGATATCTCAAATGCATCTGGAGATCTGGGAGGCTTCTTGCTGTCTGCTGACATTCAAATAATAGAGGTCTATTGTGCCCGAGACAGAAAGGTCCATAAAAGTCCACAAAAAACGTGTCAATATTCCTCCATACTGCTCGTCCAATGTATTCCAAGTGTCCTGAGTGGGTAGCGTCCAGAATTTACTCGAAACGAAGTCATTTAGAATGTTTTTAGAGCATAAACAGTAGTGTATAGGATTTCCTGAAAGCGCGCACATGCGCGTTCACGACGCTACGGAAGCCGGCAGACCAAACCAGATGAAAGTGCGCATTCAGCGTCTGCTCTGCCGATAATGCAGGCGTAGAAGAAGAAATGTGCTGTTTACCTGTGCAAAGAAAGAAACAACGAAAGAAAAATGTCTGAGGACTTCAGTGTTGAGGAAGAGCATGAGTTCTTTGCCGAGCTGAATGTGCTGGTTTTGTCTGCCGGTTTCCGTAGCGTCGGGATCGCGCATGTGCAGATTCGAACGGGAAGCGGAAGTTTATAAGCGGTTGTGATGTATCGGAAAAAATAGTTCTGGGATTTACAAAATGCTAAATAAAACACAGGAACGGTTTTTCTTCACGAAACTTTTTTTGGAACGTCATTGAACAGGGCTGACGACCCAGTGAGTAGCATATTTAAAAAAAAAGAACGTTTAAGGTTGTTTTAAGGACATTATCGGACATGCACTATGGAAGCCATTCTGAAGCAGCCAGGGGGGGATTCTGCATGAGCCAAAAAGCAGAGACAGGACCAATTGTCAAAATTTTGGTGTCGATCATTCGATTTCATCCTGGACACTACAGAAAATGGGCTAAAAGTGTTAAAAACCGGAATTCTCCTTTAATATAGCGGTTTATTTTACTTCCCTTGCATGATGTGAGATAGAGCTGCTCCTCACTTTTCTCCTACACATGCATTTGTTTTCAAAAGGAAACAATGAGATTACTAATTATGTGGG